>NW_016817145.1:122327-143551 GCF_001698545.2 Rhinopithecus bieti | reverse complement strand
ATATACACCATGGAATACTATGCAGCCATAAAAAAGGATGAGTTTGCGTCCTTTGTAGGGACATGGATGCAGCTGGAAACCATCATTCTTAGCAAACTATCACAAGAACAGAAAACCAAACACCGCATGTTCTCACTCATAGGTGGGAACTGAACAATGACATCACTTGGACTAGGGAAGGGGAACATCACACATCGGGGCCCATCATGGGGAGGGGGGAGGGGGGAGGGATTGCATTGGGAGTTATACCTGATATAAATGATGAATTGATGGGTGCTGACGAGTTGATGGGTGCAGCACACCAACATGGCACCAGTATACATATGTAACCTGCACATTATGCACATGTACCCTAGAACTTAAAGTACAATTAAAAAAATAAATAAAAAAAAGAAAAAAAATATGCAAGTAGATAAGAAAATGCTTTCTTAAACAGTAATAATGTGGCTAAAGAATTATTATTAGCCTATCGGCAATCTTTTTCAATCTTATTTTCCCTCTTTTATGTGGAAGAGAGTATCAACTCAGTAAATATAACAGTAAATATCTGTATATGGAAGATATCACATGCTATTTGGCTAGGGTAGGGAAAAATAATCCCTCTTCTGATAATAGTGTGAGCTATTTAGTTTGGCAATCTGATAGCACACAGTTCTCTCTGGGATAATTTTATTCGTCATTGACACAACTCAGAGCATTTTAAGTGAACATAATAAGGGACAGAGAGCAATCCATTTCAACAGGCTAAATTATGCAGGCGTAGGAACTATCTTGCAGTTCAAAAAATTTCAGACTTTTATAAAAATTGTTGGGAGTTTCTCTGAATAAATATAACACCCTATTAGGCAGCGAGTCAATTTGATTATAAGAAACACCAGAGATTAGAAACTAATTATAGAAATGTAACCGCATAATTGTTGAATCCGGATCATACTTTTGTTTCTTTTTCTAGGCAATAGTCTTCGGTCCCTTCTATCCTTTCCCCAGGCCTCAGAGTAATAGCATCATTAGGATCTCTACCAAGGGGCAATGTAAAATAACAGGCATACGTGATGAAGCATAGCTCAACAGTTGCCTCTTACAAGGCTGCGTTCTGCAAAATGGAAACAATTATTACCTTTGCCTCATGAAGTCAAGAGAAGGGGATGATGGAAGGGTGGGGTTAAAAGAATCAACATTACTCATTTTCTACATACCCCTGAATCCAAAAACTCATCCCCATTGCATTTGTTGCCTAACTGTCTATTTGCACTTCACCTTTGAGCAAAATGTTTTATTTTGTTGTGTTTAGTTCCTGGAGACCAAAGGCTTATCTGATCCTTTGTACTCTAGGATTGCTGCCTTCAGGTAGAAAAGCTCTTATCTTAAAAAAGAAAAGAACTACATGTAATGTCTTTTCAAATGCAGGTATGGTGCCTGAGATTGAAATGGGTTATTTTCTATCAGAATTTTTCTAAAGTCTGTAAGAAACAATTAACACATTGCAACATCATGTGATTTTTTTAATTTAAGTTTTCTACCCTTCTAGGTTTGGTATGTACCTGGTCTAAAATCAACTAACAGTTGATTTTAATTTAGCCATCTCTTTTTTTGTGTGTTAAACAATTTTGTCAAATTTCTAACCAGAGATAGAGCTTCCTGTCACCTCTCCTCCCAAATATCTACAGTTCATTTTATTTCAATCATTTCCTTGTTTCACAGTATGTTACTTTTAATACTGCAATCCTGGTTTAAATTTCTGTATTTTTGGGTAAATTATTTGATTTGAAAGCCAACAGAAATTCAACTAAAACTAGCTGACATGAAGAGCATTCAGTAACTCTTTTATACTGGAAATTTAAGAATAGATAAACTTTCAGGCTAGTTGGATCCAGAGATGTACTTGCTGCTGTAAACTTTCTCTTCCTCTGTGATATGGTTTTGCCGTGTCCTCACCCAAATCTCATTTTGAACTGTAGCTTCCATAATCCCCATGTGTCATGGGAGGGACCTAGTAGGAGGTAATTGAAACATGGGGGTGGATTTTTCCCACGCATGATAGTGAATAAGGGTCATGAGATCTGATGGTTTTATAAAGGGCAGTTCACTTGCATATGCTCTCTTTCCTGCCACCATGTAAGACATGGCTTTGATTCTCCTTCACCTTCCACCATGATTGTGAGGCCTCCCAGCCATATGGAACTGTGAGTCCATGAAACCTCTTTTTCTTTATATCCCAGTCTCGGATATTTCTTCATAGTAGTATGAAAATGGACGAATGCACTCTGCTTCCTTCTAAATATTATCAACGTTCTAGCCCACAGTAGCTGACTCCCATGCATATAGCCTATAGCACACATTTGAAGAAAAAGTTATATGATTCATGACATGTTTTAGAGGGCACTTTGTGAGTCAAGTCAAGGAGTCAACATACAGGCAGTAGATTCTTTTGCAGAAGTGGTAGGGGAATGTAGATTAGGAGAGTGTGAAAGGTGGGTGGCATAAATAAAGAATAGGGAGAGGGAAAATAATTCACCTGTTTAACAGCTGAAACTGAAGCTGATTCTTTTACAGTGGATACAAAAGATTAGCTACTTCTATCTCTCTTAGTGGTGCTGTATAAGGGGAACCTAAAGACCTCCTTTGGCTCAAAATTACATGTGGTAGAAGTAAGCTCTGGATTCCCAGGAATAACAATCCAACTGATGGCACATGCAGCCAACCCCACCCCATGGCTGAGGGATGAGAGCCATGTACTTTAAGGTTGCTAGATGGAGGTGGAGAGTACTTGTAGATTGTCTCACTTCAGTGGTTTTGAACCGTGTTAACAATCCTGTCTAGAACAGTATATTTTGTGGTCAATATCTTTCCTTTTTATGATTGTTCTACCTTTATCCATTAAGAAAAGTGTGGCAGAGCGCTGCTCTCTTCGTGACACTTACAATGTATAGACAGTAATATGGAAAAGCAGAGTCTGGGTTGGGTCCCAATGGCTGCCATATGCTGCTGTCTGACATTTCCCGAGAAGTCCCTTGGGGGTGGAGTAATGAGTGAGTGTTTCGGATGTTAGTGAATGGGGAACAACAGAAAACTTATGAGCAAGCTTGTAAAAAAACCTCAGCCACTGGGATGAGATTCAATAAAATAAGGCTAAAATTTCTTTTCTGGGAAAAGAAGAAAATAATCTTTCATTGGACTTAAAAGTAAAAATTTTATTTAGCTAGGCAAAGAACATTGCCTATTTTTTCACTATTTTGATTAGAATGATAATACCTGGTGTGTTTAGCTTCTGAGCTGCAGTGAGTGTCACACAGAACTTCCCAGCCTGAGCGTTGCCTAAATATTATTTGATAATAGGGAGAGATTTAGGTGTTCAAAGATAGGTCATACCTGATTTACAAATGTAATAAATTACGAGAGAGCATCATTTACAAAGCAAAACCAAAAAGTGATGGAGAGAAATGTTAAAAGGAACATAATCCCATAGTCCCATAGCATTCCATTCAATTAGTTCTGTTAGACATTCATGACTGACTCAGGACACAACAATTTAAGTAGGGCAGAGGGGATGTGGAAAGAACTCAAAGAAACAGGACAAAGATGATTTAAAACATGGAAAACATTGAAAACAGCCTAAAAGGATCTATCTTAGATATCTGCTGGTAGTATGACTGCACCTATCTCGGTATATGAGTGTTCTTATCTGTGAAAGAAAAGGTTGAAATGAATGGTGGGCTTTTCTGGCATGAAAATAATATCAAAATTGATGACTTAATCTCTTCCCCAAATGCCTCACCTCTTAATACCACCACAATAGGGCTTAAGTTTTTACACAAATATTTTACACATATATTTTAGTTTTCAGATCATAAAAAAACTAGTAGACTTTCAATAGCAAAATGATTGCTTTAGATGATATATTCATGGAAATGCATGTAAAACTAAAGGTTTTCGGAATGTGGTGGAAAGAGAACCAGCTCGACACACCTGGTGGTAATTGAGAAAACTGAACATGAACAGTTTTCTTGCCCAACTCACTGGTTTTATCTATTGGAATCTGTTGGAATATCTTGAGACCTCCTATGGAAGTGAAAATTCTATTTTAGCCAGAAAAAAGACATCTTATTAACCCAGGGTGTCCACAGACCATTTAATTGAGCGCCTTTCTAATCTTATTCCCCTTTGTTGGTATAATACAGGGCCACTTTCTCCAAAATTCTATTGTATTAGGAGGATGAACCTTCCAGCTGGACATTGCCTCCCTTTTCCTTTTTACCAAGAGGTGGGGATAAAAATAAGCAATAAAAGTAAGTAGATAGGCCAGGCGCGGTGGCTCACGCCTGTAATCCCAGCACTTTAGGGGGCCAAGGTGGGTGGATCCCCTGAGGTCAGGAGTTCGAGACCAGCCTGACCAATATGATGAAAGCCCATCTCTACTAAAAATACAAAAATTACCCAGGCATGGTGGCAGGCACCTGTAATCCCAGCTACTTGGGAGGCTGAGACAGGAGAATCACTTGAACCCAGGAGGCAGGGGTTGCAGTGAGCTGAGATCGTGCCATTGCACTCCAGAGTGGGCAACAAGAGCAAAACTCTGTCTCAAAAAGAAGAAAAGTAAGTAGATAATGCACACCTTTATCTAAAGGCCTGTCTCTTCAAATAATGTAATCATTTTGAATAATTATACCTGAATGCTGGAAAAGTTTGAGATAGTTCTATAACCGGGTCACTAACTGATTGATAGTTCATGAACTTTGTCAATGCATCCCATAACTTCATAATTAACAAATTCAAACTAAAAATAATTTCTTTCCCATATTTGTTCCTGTTTTTAATATTCCTTTCTTTGTGATGTGGGACTACGTTATAAGCTAAGTGCTATCTTTGACCATCTTCTAAATAAATCCCTTATCGGCCTACACAAGGCACCATGAAGGATCCTGTGTCAGTTTATCTCTGAGGACATATTGCAATGATGTTTTTACTGGATGGTCTATGTGAAATCTTACCCCATCTCACTCCAATAATCTACCACAATCTGGAATATATTCTATTCCCACAATCAAAATTATTTATTACTTTCCTTTTGAATCCACTTTTCCAACTTCATCTGGCAAAAATCGGGTCAAAAATTGCCTATTCTGTAAAACTTCCTGAACACCATCCCACCTCCTTTAATTCCCATTTCTACTGGTACAACGCAAACTAACCAATTCAATACTTTTCCTCTCTATACCCAAACAACCAGCTCATGTAAATATATCAAGATTACCAAAGTCTATATCTTAATCTACTTATAAGGTCGGCAGCAATTCATGCGAGTTGGATTGGCCAGCCTGAAGTGAAGGGTGTGGAACTTTGATTTGAGGACATCAACACTTTCAAATCTTTCTTCTTCCCCTAGCTTTCCCCAAATCTGTCTCTGAGATCTCTCTGCATCAAAGCTTCTCTGTTCTTGGCAGGCCTAGACATAGCACTTTGCATTGAATCTCTGGTCTGTCTTTCTGCCAGCAGAGGGGCCCCTCGCTCTGCATGGGTTTCAAGATCCAGCCTCAGGGAGCTGGGCAGAAACTAGTGAATGTTTCCTAATTAGCTGTTACAACAGCAAAAGAAAAGCTGGCCAACTGACCTTTTGCAGAAATCTTTAAACACAGTTAAAACCATCTAGATTAAAATTAATCATTATAAATTGCCTAAATAATTAAAATGAACAACTTTTATTTGTAAAATATGGAAATATGGCAAAATTTTTAATCAGCAAAATTTGGAGAGAATCCTAAAATGAAAAGGCTAAACTGTTGACTTTCCTCTTTGCATGGGAAAACCAGAGCCCACCAGGGCAGACAATATACATGCTGATGGTACAGCTGGGGAAGAACAACTGATGACAAATCTACTTACTTTTCCAGTGTAACGTGTTGTCCATGTTGTTTCTTACAGCTGCAAAATAGAAGATAATTTTTAGATAACCAGAAATGAATAATTTCTAAATTGGCAGCACAGTGGATGAAGCCTTAAAATAAAGCAAAGTTGAGTCAAATGAGAGAACAGACACAGAACTCATGGGTCATCTGTCAGATTGACTTACTTTATAGATTAGAAATAAGTTAATACATATTAATTTGAATTTCAAAAGAGGGACTTTTCCAAGGCCAAATACTAAATTTCTACAGTTAGTTTTTCTCCCTTTATCTCTCTGTCTCATCCTCTGCCTCTACTTCGTCTAGGATGTCAAGATTTTCTTAGACCTGAACTGAGTGGTAAATATCTACTTATCTTCCATAATTTGCCTAACATCTAAGTTAATGCTGCCAATAGCAAGCTGGTTTTGGGTGCCTGTGTTCTATTCCAATGAAGTTTAGGATGTTGCCATATAAAGCTGCCCTTTTTCCATTGCCTCATATTTCCTCATTATCTTTCTCACTTCAAAATCAGGGAAAGGTAAGCAACAATAATGATATTTATATTCATTTTATTGTTATGTAACAACTATGTGGTAAGTGCTTGAAATGTCCTATCAAGGCGGTAAGTCATATGGAGTTCCCAAAAGAATCAGCAAGCAAAGAACATCCTAAGGCCACAAAAAGCCTCTTCAGACCACAAAGCTACATGCACCATGGGAATTTCCACCACACTTTAGGCAGAGCTGTATGACATAGTCTCTAGTTTCAAGTATTGGGTTTTTTAAGAGCCTTAGGATAATCACTAAAGGTAAGGATGATATCTGAATCATGGCTGAAAAATGTTGAAACTCAAAACTTATTTTCAACATAAGAAAAATTAGCCCAGGGAACACATTAAAATCAAGAGGGCCTGAGTCCTGGTAGTAAGTAATGGTCATGTTCAAGTCTTGCTATGTTGATTTGACTTTCTACAATACTATTAAAATCATGCGATTTCAAAGAAAACTCTGTTACTGGAATGTTGTTGAAATAATGATGGAGAGTTAAACATTCATGGCAAGTGCTGTGTGCTGATTCCACAAGGGCTTCTTCCTTCATGTAGATATTTAAAGGACCTGAATCTTGTCCCCTTTTTAGTATCAGTTTCTCCAGTTCTTCCTGCCACTACAGACTCTGATAAAATGCATGGGAACTTGATTTGTTCTGTGTCTCTAGTGATATCAGCATGTTAAAGGAAGTAGCTTACTATGAGCAATACAAGCCAGGTACAAAAGCCCAAATTAGCTGTTAAGTCTTATTTGTTGCAGTATTTTGAACTTGTTTAGATGACTTTTTAGTCTATGACATTGATTTCACATATTGTAAAATTTAAAGGTAGAGAATATAAATGACTACTTCAGGGAGAAAAGGAAGTGTTAATTTTTGCTTGTCTATTGTGTGTTAAATACTAAACTGACCATTTTGAACATGTGTTTAACATTAACTTATTTTAGGAAGCAGTATTAGTTTCTTTATTTTAAGGGTACAAAAGGAAGAATTTGGAAGTTTAAATAACTTGTCCAAGGTCATATGGCTTACAAATGGCAGGTCCATGTCTGGAAGTCAGATCTATTTTATTTAGTAGTTATTTTCTTACTATTGTACAAAAAGCTTGACAAATTGAACATTCCTTTATAATGGGTCTACCAAGTGCTTCAGGAAATCTGCTACCTTTTTATTCAAAGGCCGTTGCTCCTAAGAGTAAATAAAGCTACAAAATCTTCCATTATTCTCTATTCTAAATATTTCTGTTAGTGAAATCAATGTTCTGAGACCGTGATTGAGGCAGCACATGCAAAGTAAGGTCATAATAATAAAATTCCACTTTTACCTGAGATGTTGAGCTTCTGCATCATATCATATTGAAGGACTACTACTGTCATCTGAACCAAAAAAGATAAAACAATTTGAAAAGAAGAAATAATGAAAAACAGGAATAAAGAAATTGAAAAAATGTTTCAAACCCCTCAGGGTTCTAGACAGACTTGGCTAGTGGGTGGAAGTATAACTAAGAATAAAAAGTTGATTTCCTGATTCTCTTTCCTGTGATCATTCCTTTGTAACACGTTACTTCCCTCAATTACCAAATTCCAGAAGTTAGAAATTGATTCTCATTTTAGAATTTGTTATTTTCTAATTTAATATACTTAATGCTTTTTTCTCCAAAATAAGTTTATTCAAAACAAATTACCAGTTACAGCAATTACTATGCCATAGCTGCAAAACTAAAAGAAAATCTAAAATAAAATTTAACAAATCCCCACAACATTACAGTAACAATGTCAACGAAGGAAAACTAGGTTTTCTAACAACAGGGAAAATCAAGTTTAATTTCTAAGAACTTTAAAGTTCTTTAGATTTTAGATTTTAAATTGCAGAAATAAAAGAGAACTTGTTGATTCAGACACACTATCCAGACATAAAGACAGTAGTGAAAGACAGAGAGGCTATAAAGTCCCTAGAACTAGTATTGTTCCCTCAAGAGTCTAGCAAGCCAGGGGATTCAGAGATGGATGGGCTTCAGGGAATTTGTGAACAAAGTATTTGTATCAAATGGATATGTGTGTGTATGCTTATACCTATATACAAGGACACATGTATATTTCAGAACAAGAGAGCTCATGGTTTTATTGAGACTTCCAATGGAATTCATGGTAATTGTTTTTACAGATTTTTAATTCAGAAACACAAATGTGCTCTAAGGCCTCTTCTCAGCCTGAATTCTGTAACTTGCAGATGACCTTTTTTTAAAACTTTTCCAGAATAAAATATGAATGTTGATATTATTAGGAGTAAAGTATATTTTAGTGACAACCACAAAGGGTTAGAGATGCCTGCTAAACCTTTAGAAGAACATGAAAGAGATGGATTAGATAAAGGAAAAAAATATATATCCTGAATTAAACAAGTCTAAAATATTTGCAGACAGTAGTCTGGTTTGAGCCAATCCTATATTTGCCTGAAAGCAGCCCATGCGGCTGATAATTATGAATCATCTTTGGCTAATCATACATTGTTTCAAGTGTAAGCCTTTTCCTCATAGTAGTAGTTCAATAAACATAGTCTTATTAAACTCAAGAATATAATCTTTAGCCCCTAATATTAGCAGCATAACATGTCTTTGCTATTTCCTTTTTTAAATAAATAAGTGATAAAAAGGAATCCAACTTCAGAAACAGGAAAGGCTTTCTCTCTCCTACCCTGACAGAAGGCTTACCCTCCTAAAGGATTGCAGCGAAAGTAGATTTCTCAGTAGCCATTCTTTCCTTGAACTCTGGATTCTCAGGCTAAAATATTATTCCTTTGAGAACTCTATTGATTCTTCTGTATGACTGCTATTAATACTTCTATTTCCCAAAACATATGTATAGAAAGCTATTTTATGTTTGGAAATAAATATAATTTGATTTTAATTTTAGATTTGTTTTTCCTCAGTGCATGACCAACCTGAGACTTTATATTTCCAAGTCAGGATGAGAATTATGGAATACTTAGATCTTATTTTCTTCATTGGCTCTGTGGAGTTAATGCTCAAAATACCTCTAATTTGCCTTTGTTTATTTCATTCTGTTGATGGAAGATTGTACATTATTCTGATAAAAGTTAAAAATAGTAAACCCATATTTATTTGAATTTAGAGAAGTACGTATTTTTTATTAACATATTCAGTGGAATGGATCAATAGCTGTAACATTGACAGGCACTGTGACAAAATGGCTGGAAGGCACAAAGTGAATTTTAGGTAAGTGTGCCATTTCAGAAGTGTTGTTTATATCAAATCACCAGGTCCATCACCCATCTTACCTTATAAAAGCTACAATCCTCCCCTAGTGTACCTACCCATATCAGCCAGCCACTCTTGAGAAAGACAATGCATATAAAATTGTAAGGACTCTCTTAATGATTCCTGTCCCCAAACATTTTTGGGAACACAACTTTTCCTGGGTGGTAAGCTAGATAAAACTAAAGTTCTGGAAAAGGGCAGAATTTATATGAAGATTGGCAAGTAGTGGAGTCCACCATCACATAAGGGCCAAAGCTGGAGAGTCAATACTGAAGAGCAAATGAAAAGTGAGGGAGTAAAGCTAGTAGGTACAGAGATGGCCAATTGATTGAAAGTCCCATGGGGTCACAACCTATTTCTCGCAATGGTTTTGAACACTTGTATTATCCTCTTTATTATAGATTGCTCTCAGTGCTTTACTCAAAGAAGATGTTCAAAGTATATCAGCTGTATGTTGTTTCCTTAAGGTAACAGCTTATTCAATGATTAAAGCATCTCCACCAGTGGTTTCAAAGTATAGTCATTCCTCTGATGAGATTTTGGTGACTCACTGTAAAACTCCAGGGTGAAATTATGCTTCCAATATAATATCAGTCTTCATCTGCTTTTTCCATGGAGACATTCAGTGTTTTGAGTTTATGCTCTGCGTGGCTGACATTGAGATCCATGTGCACTCTGCTTTGCCGAACTTTCTAGAGCAGGTGCTATGAATTATGTTGCACAAACATGTCACATTATATGTGGTCATTTTGTAATGAAAAATAAATGATAGTGACTTAACTAAAACCATAAATTATTCAATACATTTTATTTCTGAGAGTCACCCGAAACATTTAATTTTTTTTTTTTTTTTTTTTTTTTTTTTTTTACCAGCAATGGTTTGCTTTCAACTTAAAGTAGAATCAAGGCAAGTGCCCATTTTTAGCAAAAAGCAAAACTGTCATCATTCCCATAACAAGTCATATTGGACACAGATATTGGCAAGCAGATCCCAAAAAGTTACTTGGTGATATGTGAACATGTCACCAAACATGTACTGTAGTTATGAAATTGAACATTAGTTTTTTCTGCAGCACCTACAAGAAATGAGGGTTTCACATGAGCATTAGAAATTGTTCAACTAAAAAAATAAAATTGAGACTATTTTAATTACTCGAATACTTGCTTAAATAATTTTTTCACAGCATGTATGCTTGACTGTGACAATTCCTGTCTGGAAAACAGTCATGTAGACAAAGTGATAAATGTGTCAGGAAATAACCGGTTAAGATTTGGCATTACAAAAGTCATAATCTTGCCCTAGTGTATTTCACAGTACAGCGAGAAAGAAAAATAATACATATAAATCTATAATGTGATATGTTTCATAATGCATAAATTCAGTGAGATCTTAGACGAAAAGGGAAAAAGAAAAGTCAGTAATACATGACCAACTTGAGAGTCTATATTAGGGAAAGTGAATAGGGTTAGAGATAAAGTGAAAGATTATGGCTTCATTGGGTAGAGATTATGAAAACATATTAAGAAATTGTGGCTCTAATCTCTAAAGAGTCTTTTATTTGACTGTAGGGTAGTATAAGGGTAGGGGGTGAATGCAAACTTACTACATAGGTAATTGTCTATGCACTACGAATTGTCCATAAACTGTGTTGCACAATGTTATAACCCATTTGGGCGGTAATAAAAAAAAAAAAAAAAAAAAAAAAAAGCCAAAGGGGGGGGATTTTCTCACAAAACAAAATTTATTGCTCACTGTTGTAGAGGCTGGGAAGTCCAAGATCAAGGCTCCAGAAGATTCAGGGTCTTATGAGAGCTCACTTCTCATAGATGGTGCCTTCTTGCTGTATATGGGGAAAGGGGTAAGCAAGCTCCCTTGGCCCTCTTTCATAAGGGAACTTATACCTTATCAAAGGGCTCCAAGGGGGATCCACCCTTTAACATAATCACCCATCAGAAGATCCCATTTCCTAATACCAGAACGTGTTGGTGATTAGGTTTCAACATATGAATTTTGGGGGAACACAAGCATATAGACCATAACACACACATATCTGTTTTACTATTTCTCAATTATGTGTAGATGCCTCTGGAATTAGTGCAGATTAATTAAAGAATCCATCGTTGCTTTCATTTTTATTTTATCAATACTCATTTTCTCAATGAATAGAAACAATGACTGGTAAGTAAAATGTGAGGGATGTCTGGAAATTATTGATGTGTATGATAGTTGACATTTGTTAAGTACTTAAAGTAAGTGCTATTCTTTGTGCTAAACATTTGTCACCTATTAACCTAAAATCAAAAAGGTTACAAATAGCAGTTCTGGATATTGGTAAACTACCTAATAATGTGAAGAAATATAATTAAGTAATGAGGTTTGTGCTTTAGAAAGATAATTTATGTAGAAGTTGGCAGTAGGAAAAGTATGTAAGGACAATATCTAAATCCAAACATGAGGATTTGAAAGCTTAATTTGTGAGACTAACAGCAGAGTTAGATATGGGAGGAGTGGAATGACAATAAGAATGACAGATTTTGTGATTCAATCATTATGGTAGAGATAGCAAAGGAAGCCATGGATAGATGTAAATAGTACTTGAACTTACATGATACAATGATGACAGTGACATGAGAAGGGAGGCAAATGTAGATGAGAATGAGTTGGTGTAATACAAACATTTGTGTAGGCTAAACTCTTTTCCCCATCTGTATTGTGTATATTCTTCTGGCATCTTCAGCTGATTAAAACCATTGAATCTCAGAATGAGATTGGAACTGAAAGAGCTTCAAATCTGTTTTTAATGTTTACTAACTGCATGAAGCGAGCAATATAAGGTCACCCCTCTTCAAAATGATAGGCTACAGGAGTTTAAACACTGATTCTTGTTCAATCTTCTCTTCTTCAGCCTAAAATTTCTTCTATTCTTAACCCATCTGTCATTTGAACACATTCACCACCTGAAACACTGTTTTATAAAGAAGTGTCTGATAGCTTGAGATGCATTTGGTCTGAGGATAGGAATATTTAAGGAATATTTCCTACGCCATCCTATAAAGTTGAATTGCTTTTCATTTTAATTGTTTTAGACTTGAAATAAAATAAAATGCTTAAACATCAAAGTACATATAAAATAGAAATTAAGGCCGGGCACAGTCGCTCACACCTGTAATCCCAGCACTTTGGGAGACCAAGGCAGGTGGATCACGAGGTCAGGAGTTTGAGACTAACCTGGCCAACACAGTGAAACCCCATCTCTACTAAAAATACAAAAATATTGCTGGGCGTGGTGGTGGGCACCTGAAATTCCAGCTACTCGGGAGGCTGAGTCAGGAGAATAATTTGAACCCAGGAGGTGGAGGTTGCATTGCACCATTGCACTGCAGCCTGGGCAACAGTGCAAGACTCCATCTCAAAAAAAAAAAAAATTGAAATTAAAATGACCTGTAATTACCACTAAGAGATACTTTGTTGTATTTCTCTTATCATCTTTAATGATAACAGAAATGTGTGTCTGTATATAATTTATTTCACAGATGCTTTTGCTTACTTATGATTCAGACAGAGTGAATTTCTTTTTGTGGGGGGACAGGGGTTCCTTAACTCAGTTTTAGATTAGGCCTTTTTCACATGTTTCTTCATTTGTTGTTTGCTCTTCCCTGGGCCTTCATATGACAGTATCCTTCTTATTATTCAGTTATTAGCTCAAAGTTACAACATCAATGAACCACAGTAGAAATATGGCACAAAAAGGCTGAAGTTCTTAGTAAGTAGAATATATAACTTCTGGCACAGTAAAACATGCCAGGAAGTGAGGGAATAATCTTATAAAATGAAAGACTAGAGAAAGGGAGTCCCATGTTCCACATATAAATTCTGCCCCAGTCTCTGGTTGATCTCTACAACATGTTTTCAAGGAACAGACTCTAACCACTTCAACTAAAGGCAAAAGAAATGCACACTACAGCGCAAAGCAAAGTGGGGATGGGTAAAGGATGTATTTGATTGAAAGATTTCATGATTTTTTGTGAAGTGGTACAATATTGACTAGAATTACACAGGGGAAGGTTAACCTCTAAAAATAAGGAATATATTTTATTAATATATTAATATATCTATCAATATTATTAATCCAAAAGGTAAAATTAATTTAGACTTCTAAAAATCTTTCAAATAATTCAAAAGAAGTCAAGAAAGGGAACCAGAATAACAGTAACATCAAATCAAAGCAAAACAGTAGATGAGCAAAGAGAAAACACGGTAAGTTGAAAGGCCTAAATATACTCATACAAATAATTATATTAAATATTATTGGAATGAACATTCTGATTACAAGTCAGATATTTTCAGAATGGATAATAAAGGCATATCGATAGGCTGTTAACAGGAGACATATTTTAAATATAGACATGGCTATGTTAAAAATAAATGGATGGATAATGATATACCATGGAAGTACTTGTGCTAAGAAAACTGGAGTGGCATTTACAGGCAAAAAGTATTACCAGAGATGAAGAGAGATATTTCATAACGATTAAAGGGCCAATTCACTTGGCAGACTTGAGAGTTATAAGTGTGTATGTATGAAATTATAGAGCTCAAAAAATCAAGCAAAATGTGGCAGTTATCCAAAAAAATCTTAATTAAAATTACAGTATATTTTAACACTTATATCTTAGCAAAAAATCAACAAAAAATAGTAAAGAAACACATAATTTCAACAACCTTCTCAACCACCTAATTAATGATGTCCTGCACCCTACAATTTCAAATTAGAAATTCTTTTCAATTGCATATGATAAGCTCACTAAAATGGACCATATCCTGGACACAAAACCAGTTCAAATGTAAAAGATGTTCAATCATATAGAATATGTCTGGTGACAATAACAGAAATAAGTTAAAAATTAGTAACTATTAGATATTTGAGAAAACTTTTTTTTTTTTTCAAATTAAGCAAAATAATTTCAAAGATTTCCTGGCTCAGAAAACAAACTACAGTATGATATTAAAAATAGGATAACAATCCAAATACAAATATCAAAATTTGTGGAATGCAGCTAAAACAGTGCTTAGAGATAGTAGTTATAAATTCTTATATAAGAAAGTAAGGCAGTTTTAAGTCAGAGGACTTAAGTTAGAAGAAGTTTTGAAGCTAGCAAAGAAGAGCAAAATAAATTCAAAGTAGAGGAAAGCAATGATAGCAGAAAACAACAAAATAGAAAGCAGATACGAAATACACAAAATTGGCCAGGTGTGGTGGCCCACGCCTGTAATCCCAGCATTTTGGGAGGCCAAGATGGGTGAATCATAGGTCAGGAGTTCAAGACCAGCCTGGCCAACATGATGAAACCCTATCTCTACTAAAAATACAAAAAATTAGCTGGGCGTGGAGGCAGGCGACTATAATCCCAGCTACTCGGGTGGCTGAGGAAAGAGACTCACTTGAACCCAGGAGGCGGAGGTTGCAGTGAACCGAGATCGTGCCACTGCACTCCAGCCTGGGAGACAGTGCAAGACTCCATCTCAAAATTAATAATAATAATAAAATATACAAAATTAATAAAAGTCAAAAACTGACTCTTTGAAAGGAATTATAAAATTTTAAAACCTGAGGCTGGACACAGTGGCTCACACCTGAAATCCCAGCACTTTGGGAGGCCAAGGCGGGAGGATCACCTGAGGTCAGGAGATCAAGACCAGCCTGTCCTACATGGCGAAACCCTGTCTCTACTAAAAATAAAAAAAAATTAGCCAGGCATGCTGGCAGGCGCCTGTAATCCCAGCTACTCAGGAGGCTGAAGCAGAAGAATCACTTGAACCCGGGAAGTGGAGGTTGCAGTGAGCAGGGATCACACCATTGCACTCTAGCCTGGGAGACAAGAGCAAAACTCTGTCTCAAAAAAAAAAATAATAATAATTAATTAAAAACCTTATCTAGACTAGACTACCAGGAAAAGAGAGAGAAAAAACAAAGCACCTATATTAACAATGAAAGAGGATTTATCACTACAGGTATTACAAATATTAGAAAGTTAGTAAGTCATTATGAAGAACTTTATACCAACAATATTAATAATCTAGAGGAAATTAGTAAATTATTTAATATACACAATTTACCAAAATTGATATTTAATAAAAATATGAAGAGCTCTATCTCTATTTAAGCAGTTGTATTCCATATAAAATACTTTTCCCAAAAGAAAATACTAGGTTCAAATGGTTTCACTGGTGAATTTAAGAAATGGACAATGTTGATCTTCCACAATTTTCTTCAAAAAATACAGGAAAAAGAAACACTGTGAGGCCAAATACCAAATAATAATATAAGAACATGTAAAGGTATTACACAAGAAAAGGACAGCCCAATGTTCTTGATAAAAACACATGTAAAAATCCTTAACAAAATATCAGTGACTCAAATTCAACAACATACAAAAAGAACAATATACCATGACCAACTAAGGGTTTCTCACAACACGTAAAGTTATCTTTACAATTTTGTGGGACATAAACATTCAGTCTACAACATCTTATGATAAATTTAATAGATCTGGATAAAGCATTTATAAAATCAACCACATTTATTGATTAAAAACTCTGGAAATTAAGTATGGGGGAGTTTTCTCAGTCTGATAAAGGGCATCTATAAAAAATCTAAAGCAGGCCGGGTGTGGTGGCTCATGCCTGTAATCCCAGCACTTTGGGAGGCCGAGGCGGGAGGATCACGAGGTCAGGAGATCGAGACCATCCTGGCTAACATGGTGAAACCTCATCTCTACTAAAAATACAAAAAATTAGCCCGGCGAGGTGGCGGGCGCCTGTAGTCCCAGCTACTCGGGAGGCTGAGGCAGGAGAATGGCGTGAACCTGGAAGGCGGAGCTTGCAGTGAGCCGAGATCGCGACACTGCACTCCAGCCTGGGCCACACAGTGACACTCCGTCTCAAAACAAAACAAACAAAAAATCTAAAGCAAATGTTACACTGAATGAAAAAATATTAAGTGCTTTCTCCCTAAAATTGTGGAAAAGATAAAAATGCTCTATCACACTATTAGGCAACATTTATTGGAAATCTTAATCAGTGCAATAGGTAACATTTTTAAAAGTAAGTATTTAAGGTAAGATAAGAGCACAGAGTTTGAAACGAAATAAACAAAAATGTATGTTTGCACTTGACATAACTATGTATATAAAAAAATCCCAGGAATCATGAAGAATGAATAAGTATATTTAGCAGAGTCAACCTGTAACGTTATTTTTTAAATAGCTGTGTGTGTGTGTGTATATATATATATACACACACACACACATATATATAGTAATAACAAAAAAATTGAAAAGTGACATAAAATGTGTTCTATTTCAATAGCATGAAAATAAAAACATACTTAGAAACAAATACAACAAAAAAAGTAACTTTTATTCAGAAAACTATAAAATATTGTTGGGGAAAAAAAAGAAGACCTAAATAATTAGGAAACTACATATTATACTGGAAGACTCAGTATTGTTGAAGAGCCAGTTTTCCACAAATTGATCTATAGCTTTGATATAAGCCCCACAAAATGTGCACATAGTACAACATGATAAATATCCTATATAATTCTATTTATGTAAGTGTCTAAAAAATGTAGTACTATTATATCTATGCCCAGAAAAAAATCATTCAATCTTGGGGAAGGGAGATTGATTTCAAAGAGGCACAAGGAAAATTTAAGGGGTGATACACATAATCTGTAGTGTGACTGTGGTGGTAATTTCCCAGATGTAACTCATAAAATTGTATGCTTTAAATGAATATAATTTATTATATGCAAACTATATTTCAATGAAATTGATTTTAAAAATCACTGCATCAGATAGCATATACTTGAAATCCATTTCTAAAGAATACAACAACCCATTCCCCATAAGATTTTTCTTCGTGATAATTTTATCCATTGTTCATTAAAATTATATTTTTTATTTAGAGTAGTATTTGGTGATTACCTGTTTCCCTAAAATGTTCAGCCTTTCCATCTTTCTAGAATATAAATTCCCTGAGAATGGAGTTCTTGTCTATTTTATTTTGTGTTGCATCCCTAGATCCCCAAACAATGTCAAGCATGTATGTACTTTTTTTTTTTTTTGAGATGGAGTTTCACTCTTGTTGCCCAGGCTGAAGTGTAATGGCGTGATCTCAGCTCACTGCAACCTCCGTATCCTGAATTCAAGTGATTCTCCTGCCTCAGCCTCCCAAGTAGCTGGGATTACAGGTGTGCACCATCACACTGGACTAATTTTTGTATTTTTATTAGAGACTGGGTTTCACCACTTTGGTCAGGCTGGTCTTGAACTCCTGACCTCAGGTTATCTGCCCACCTCGGCCTCCCATAGTGCTGGGATTACAGGTGTAAGCCACCACACCCAGCCCAGCATGTATGTACTTTTTACAGGATTAGGCTAGGTTATATTTACAACTTTCTATCTCATTTTTTTTTAACATTATAGGGAAAGTATTTGTCAAGCAGTCAGATATTCAACTTATAATTGTACAAGTCATATAATCATCATTAAACATTTTCTCATGTTGAATATTTAGATGCTTTCAATTAAAATACCCCTTTGTATGAACAGCCTTACAATTAAAATGTTGATGGCCCCATGACCATTTTTAATATAAACTTTTAGAACAGAATTATTTACATAAAGGTCATAAATATTTTAGGGCTTGTACTATATATTACTAAATTCATTTTCACATTAAAAAGGCAGTTTGTATTCAGTTCTACATACCTATGGTAGAATCTTCTATACCTACCACATAACTATTTCTAATTCTAAATAGAAGTGTGTGTGATATCCTGCTATCAAAATTCTTCCTGCAGAATACTTCTTCAGAAAAAAAGACAAACACCACTTTCTAAATTTTAATGGAAAAATGCAGTAGAAGTTATAGCCTGGTTGTAGAATAAGCTGCCCTTTGAACAAGTCAAATTTAAGACGGCAGAGAAAAAATGTAAAGCATAGATAAAAATTAAGTATTTGGGGATCTAGTAGACAATCACTTGGTTAGAGTAGAAAATTAACTTGGGAAATAGTATGAGACATGGTTGCCTTGACTGTGAAAAAAGAAATTAAACAAATTTCTTCTGCATACTTGTGTGATTCATTTTCTACCCAAAAAAGCATAACAATAATTACAGATATAAAGGTGTTCCACAAATCCTAAACAGGGATTACAATCAGTTTGGTATTGGTTCTTCCATTGCAATGATGCCCTCCTACTTTTTATATGGCTATGTCTACCATAGTCTGGCAATGTTAGAAATTTCTTACTCTCCACATGGAAATACAGTAGCTACAAATCTTAGAGAACAGGTACTCAGCAGCCAGATCCTACAGTGAATTTTAAAAGCCACAGAAATATTAGAAATCGAATTGTGCATCAGTTAAACTTCTTTATCTCTATTTTGACAGGAGAATTCTGAGTTTATAGGAGCCTGAAAGTCTAGAAAAGATTAAAAGCTGGTGTTTACCTCTGTTAATCTTCCTAATCAGCAAGTACCAGCTACCTTATGTAATGGAACTGAGATTTCTAAGGCACTACTTCTAAGTAGGAATCACACTGCAGCGGGTTAGTGACACCCTGCTCAGAAATGGTGCCTGTGCAAAATGTTTCAACTAGCTCCCACAAACAAAAAAGATTAAAAATGTATCCTGAGAGTAGAGCTATGTTTTTCAAAGTCTGGTCTGGGGACCACCTGATTTAGACCTAGAGCAATGGTTCTTAAATTTTGGTTTGGATCCAAAACTTGAAGAGAGTTGTAACATCCACCCTTTTCAGGATCCCATCCTCAGAAAAACAATCTACATTTTGGACTATTGTATGATATTAATACAAGTGTGATTTATAGTATTACACTTTGAGGAATACTAGCCTACAGTTAATTAGGGTACTTTATTCAAAGAGAATCAACACTTTCTGATTCATCAGATCTTAAGCTTGTCCTCAAAATGTAACAACTTAGGAAATATATCCGTGACTTATACTAAAGCAAGTCAAGTCTTTCATGAAGAGGAAGTTTTTTTTAAAAGGCAACTCAGTTTTCACCTTAAAATCAGTATGTGAGAATGCATTATTAATTCTGGGGGATACCTTTAAGTCATGATATTTAGAATAAATGCTAATCGTCTTCACACAAAGAAAAAGTTTATGTATATATTTTAGATTGATATCAATATTTTAATGTAGGCCTGCGACTCTGGGTAAGTCATTTAAATTATTTGATCCTTAGTATTTTAGGGCAAAATGAGATATTTGAACATTATTGCTGAAAACTCAAGCTTTATTGTTTTTTAATTTATTTTGTTTGCTTTTCAAATTATTTTAAAAGGAAAATACATTAGAATTCACTTTATAAACTGTTTCTCATTACTGAAAAACAAAACAGATTCGATCAGTGGCAATCAACTCTTACTGCTTATTATAATCATGTGGGGAGCTGTTAAAATAATATCTGAATTTGGGCCTCACACCAGACTAGTTGAATCAGAATCTCTAGAGATGGGATCAGTGTATCATATTTCTTTTATAAGTCTCTAGATGATTCCAGTGAACGGCCTGTGTCGAGAATTGTTGGCATGGCTTATTGGCGAGACTTCTTTGGGTTCTAAGATTAAAATTTACCTTCTGCATTGTTTACATTTCTATCCCAGCTAAAGTTTGATTTTCAGCTTATCTTTTCCTTAGTTGTATAAAATGCTTCTTTTTTCTCTATTTGCTGGAAATAGACACTAATAAAAGAGAAATATCTAAATCAGTATTTCATAAGTGACAAGCTGCAGTTATATGACAAAATTTTTAGAAGCCTACCATGAGATCAGAAAAAACTAGAGTGAAGCAGTTGATTTTTCCTGAAATCCCTTTTTTTTTTTTTGTCTGAAATAACTCTGTGGTTTTTTTGTTTGTTTGTTTGTCTTTTTTTTCCCTCCCCTCCCCTCCGCTTCCCTTCCCTTCCCTTCCCTTCCCTTTTTTCTTTTCTTTTCTTTTTGAGACAGAGTCTTACTCTGTCCCAAAGGTTGGAATGCAGTGGCACAATCATCTCGGCTCACTGCAACCTCCACCTCCCAGGTTCAAGCAATTCTCCTGCTACAGACTTCCGAGTCTGGGATTACAGGTGCCTGCCCCCATGCCCAGCTAATTTTTTTGTACTTTTAGTAGAGATAGGGTTTCACCACATTGGCCAGGTTGAGGTCGAACTCCTGACCTCAAGTGATCCACCCTCCTTGGCCTCCCAAAATGCTAGGATTACGGATGTGAGCCACCGTGCCTGACCAACTTTCTGTTATTTTGAGATAAGCATTTGTTTTTACTATTTTGATGTTAAAATATTTTCTTAAGGAATTGATGGAGAAAGTAGATGATTGGTATCTTAATTGCTTAATTTAGCAAAATACACTTTGGCAACTCTATGTAGGTCACTATTTTGCTTGTGAAATTTTCTTTTTCTTTTTTTCTTTTCTTTCTTCCTTTTTTT
>NW_016817145.1:119441-121971 GCF_001698545.2 Rhinopithecus bieti | reverse complement strand
TTTTTTTTTTTTTTTTTTTTTTTTTTTTTTTTTTTTTTTTTTTTTTTTTTTTTTTTTTTTTTGAGAAAGAGTCTCACTCTGTCACCCAGGCTGGAATACAGTGGTGGGATCTCTGCTCACTGCAACCTCTGCCTCCTGGATCCGCCTCCCGAGTTCGAGTGATTCTCCTGCCTCAGCCTCCCAAGTAGCTGGGATTATGCACCACCACATCCAGCTAATTTTTGTATTCTTCGTAGAGATGGGATTCACCATGTTGGCCAGGCTGGACTAAAACTCCTGACCTTAGGTGATCCACCTGCCTTGTCGTTCCAAAGTGCTGGGATTATAGGTATTACAGGTGTGAGCCACTGCGCCCGGCCTGCTTGTGAAATTTTCTGATCAATGAAACCCAAAGATTTGAGAAGCATTGACTTAAATAACTGAACCAGCACCCAATCCTACTTTGACCTGCAGTGATTAGAAAGCTGGAACTAAATATAAACTTTTCTTATTTATATATTGTTCTTAAATAAGGTAGTTATTTGTTCCTTTTTTCACTTCACAATATATTAGAATCATATTTTATAATATACATATAATTATAAGCATGATAATATTATTCTGTTATATTTCAGATGTTTGCATATTTGTGCCAATATAACATTTTCAGTCAACATCCAATTACATATATGTTATTGCACATATGCAAGTATTCATATGAAGTACATTAAAAAGTCCCTTTAGAGACCATTATTTTCCAAAAGTCAGAATTATTTTTTATTTTTAACAAGAATTTGTTAAAGTTCTTATTCTGTCAGACCCTTACACTAGATATCACCAAAATTTGTCCTAGAATTCTAACAATTTGATAAAATAAAATTGCATCCAAAAAATTCATCTCTTTTAATTTATATATTTGATTATTTGCCATCTTTCCTCTGAGAACTGTATGTTTATACACTTTTCCTTTTCTGAATCTGATTATTTTCTCTATCATTCTGATGAGAAAAGGGATATTTAAGAGATTCAGTGCTTGCTCCAATATTATACACATAGCTAGTATATTGCAAAGGTAAGATCTAAGCCCAAGCAGTTTGGCCCATCTTCAGAACCCTTTACCACTCTGCAGTGTTATCAGTAACCTCCGGGGCTGCAAAGGGCGAAGCTGACAAGTGGAGATAAAAGGACAAGTTAGACAGTCAAAGAAATAAAGATTAGGTTTCAGAACTTGTTCTAGGAGAAGCTGTTTGGTCAGAAATCTAGATAGGAAACGGTGAAATCAGAGACTAATCGGTGCAAAAATTCTTGGGTGACTGTGTTATATTAAAAGTCAACAGGAACAAGAAAATAAATAAACTTGGGGAATGAGGCTTGAGTTTTAGCGAGTTCCCATGGGGTTTGTTTTACTTCTTGCTTATGGAAAACACAAAACTCCATGCAACCCAGCAGGGTTGGGTTAGAAGGATGTGGTTCAGCATCACATTCAGGCACAGTATATGCTTGCCAAATGGTCCTGTCTGAAGATTTGCTCTTCTCCTTGTGGTTCTGCTGTCACTTCCTTAGTAGGTTACTCACCTAATAAATCCACATGTCATTTCCTTCTGGGAAATTTTTAAAAAGATTTTACAGTAGGATTCATATTCTGTGGTTGGCTCTGTGTGTTTTAAAGAGAAAGATAAAAGGGTTTAACATTTCTAGTGTGTCTGTATCTTATATTTGGTGACACCCAATCAAGCAATTTAATCTTTAAAAAGCTTCACACAAGAGCTGGACAAAGAGCTGCAAGGAAACCCAAAATCCTGAGTAAACCAGCTCTATGGGTAGGGTCTAGCAGGCTACACCCAAAGTCCCTATTTGAAATGAAAAAGCAATCGGAAATTTTAGCAAGGAAAGAGGCAGTTTGTCTGTCAGAGAGGAAGCCCAAATGAAACACTTGTGAAAAAGATACCTCATTGTCCTCTAATTAATGTCCTTTAATACTAATCTTGGTATTATGATTTCCATTTTATTATTTTTTCTCTTTATCAGCTTAAAAGTTAATACACTCTTTCAGCACTGGTACTAGTTGTACTGAAATTTATATTTAACTTAATAAAATGTATATGTAACTTTAAGAACCAGTTTTAGTATTATTTCAAACCATACAAGGATATTAGAATAATGTGGGTTGTATTTTCTCCTGACTTAAATGCTGCTGGAATTGAGACATTAAGTTCCATCTTATGATATGCGAATCCAAAAATTAGATATCATTATCATATTTATGACTGTTGTTGTTTTAATATCTTGATTTTCTTGAATTACTCGGTTTACTGTTTTGCTCTCATCATCCTTTTTTTTTTCTCTCTTACCTTTACTTTGACATTATCTTTCTTTTTTCCCAAGTGTATTTTTAAATTTTTATAGTGGTGCCCGGTATTAGTAAACCTTTCCATGTTTTGTATGTCTGAATTCTTCATTCACTCTTGAAATGTATCTTAACTGAGAATTGCTTTCATATCTCATATTGTAGACGGTATTAGACTTTTTGAAGGCTTTTTTTTTTTTTTTT
>NW_016817145.1:87925-119356 GCF_001698545.2 Rhinopithecus bieti | reverse complement strand
CAAACTTTTGTTTTAATTTTGACTACTTTTTTGTTCATCTCTTTAATGTCATAATTCTTTGGTTTATTCTAATATTTTGATGCGTCAATTTTGTATGTGGATGTGAAAAGCAAAATTCCAATATAATGTAGAAAAAGTGAATTACACAATAACTAATATTATAAATGTTGTCTGGCCATATAAATACAGCTGAATCTAGGTAAGCCAAAAAATCCATATGTGTGCAATGATTAAGGTAAATATTAATATTAATATTTTGCCATAGAAAAGGAGATTAGCATATTTTAAAACCCAGACTTCAAAGACAAAAATATTAATAAATTTCATTTATATGTACAACACAGTGATTAAAAGACCAGAAGAGAAGAGATTATGAGAGCTAGCAAACATGATAGATGGAAGCTAGAAAGAGTTGGAGAAGGTTAGAGAGAAAATACGATAAATAATTAAAACAGGCATATAATAGTCATATAAAAAGTGACTTAACCAAACTCAGGGATCAGTTTCTCTAGGAAAGGTTATTTGATTACTCTGGCTGACTTAAGCATTCATCTTGTTTTACCCCATAGCATAGTGTGTATACTTTATTTCTTAGCGTGTATCAGGTTATTTTAAAATAACCTATTTCAAGTTCATTGGGTTTTTGTGGACTAAGAAAGGGCAATGCTTTATTTTTCCAAATATCCTTAATACTTAGGCTTGGGGTCAAGAAATATTTTCCTGTAAATGATCATATGGTAATATTTTAAATTTTGCAGGCCATTCTCAACTCTGCTGTTGTAGTAAGAAAGTGACCAAATACAATATATAAATAAGCAAGTACAGCTGTGTTCCAATAAAACTTTACTTAGAAAAATAGGCTGTGGGCCAGGTTTGGCCTGTGGACTATAACTTGCCTCCTCCTGGCCTATGCGAATGTCTAGCAAAATGCAGACGGTGAATTAGGGCATCTAACCTGCAACGTTCTGCCGACTATTCACACCCTTACAGCTCCCTCACTGTACACAAGTTAGAATAAAACTGGTTTTAGTTTGTGAAGAAATGAACTGCTTTCAAATCCCTTCTGCTTCTTTTCTCCCCATCACCATGAAACATACGGACTCTCATCCTAACAAGATGAGAGTGTATTGTCTCCACACATTGCTTCTAATGAGATCACCAGTGCCCTAAGGACCATCGGGGTGATAGCAATCCAATGTGAACATAGCCTGTGAAAAGCTGGTTTTCTCTTAAAGCCATGCCTATTTCCTTTCTCCACTTCCATACTTTCTTGACCCATATACATCCAACTTTCTTTTGCATACAACTCGGGGCCCAGAGAGTATGCAATCTGGGGACAGGCGTTAAATGATCGTGGTCACCAAGACCTCTGAATGCATGTCTAAGTGCTGTTCTTGAGTAAGTTACATAACTCTGTTCAGAAGAAGGAGCATTTGGCCCGGTTTCCCAAATGAGGTGACCACAAAAAAGGAGAAGTTCCCACATTCTGAAATATTTTTATTTCTAGTTCTTTCTGATTTGACTCTTCATCCTTTCTGTCCCCCAAGCACTTCAGTGTTTTGTCCTTCTTATGGCATTAAGAAATGCAGTGGCATTTCAGGATACATGGAATATTTAAGACCCTGCCATAACAGCATCTTTGGGAAAGAGGCACCAATCAGCTCAGGTGTCTCCTTTCAATACAATCTCTTTTTGAATTAAAACACTAGGGTTTGCTATCCTCAGAAGTCTGTCTCCATGGCACTTGCCCAGATGAATGAATCAAAATTTGGCAGCCACTAGATCTAAAGTCCCCCAAAGCCAAATCTCTACAAGGGACACAGTGGGAAGTGGGAACTTGCTAGTTTATCCACAGTCCTTTACTGAAAAGTCCTGAGAAAAGTTGTAGTTTTGTTTGTTTTGCTTTTGTTTTTGTTTTTTGGGAGAATGAAAAGAAACATTTTCTCACTTCCTTGATTGGTTCTCACACTTTCTTTTCTAATATTTAGCTTTGCTTATTCTTATAGAACTGCATTAGTTTAGGTATTCAATTAATGTCAAGTTTTTTGCAGTTAAGAATCATTTCATGATTTGAACTGCGTATATGAATTTTAAATGTTGTTCAAAGTGCCTTACTCAGAAAAGATAGTTTATTTTATTCAACAGGTTATAACTGAAGCCATTTTCTTATGTCTTTAGACAGAGAAAGCCTAAGCCCTGCATTTAAGCTTTCCAATTGATTAAGTCAGCTCCATCCAGATTATCCAGGATAATCTCCTTTACTTAAAGTCAACTGATTAAGGGCTTTAGTTACATCTGCAAAATCTCTTCTCAGCAACACCTATATTAGTGTTTGGTTGAGTAACTGGAGACTTTAGCCTAACCAAGTTGACACATCCAAAAAGCTGTCACAATTATAATCCTCAATTACTATTCTCACTCTACTCTTCTAGCTCTCTTCTGTATTCTGTTTTCCTTTCCTCTCCCTCATTTCTTCTCTCTTCCTTTATTCTTTCCATTGAAGTCATTACTTGTATTCACAAATACTCCTGTTGTTCCCCTCTTTGGACATGCGATGAGTTTCACTTCTTGTCCCTCTGATGGTTACACTGAATCCTGGGTCCAGTTCTGGTCAGTGAAATATGATGGTGTTACTGATGAGAAATCCTCTAGAATTATCATGGGCACAAACTATGACTTACATAGGTTGCAGTCAAGATGGGAAGATAAGCTATACAACCATAAACTATTGACCAGTAAGTCTAATTAACTTGTAATAACTCCTAGAGGGCAGCAGAGTTCAGAGAAGGGAGATATCCCAGTCAACCAAAGTATAGGTGCGGCTTACCTGTGTAATGGAATATCACAAATAAAATGGGGGCAGTGGAGGAGAGAGCAGAAAATATAAGCGCTGGAAGCACACCCAGTTTCAATTCATTTTATTGACTTCCATTTTTAAGGGTTCATTTCTTCACGTTTTCTGTGCACCTAACTTACTCTAGTTATTCCAAATTAAGACCCCATCCTCATAGAGAATGGGGAATAAAATAATAAATGTATCACATATTATGATAAGTATTAACAGTTTGCTAAGATGGTGAAAACTCTTTCAACCACTTTTTGACAGGTAGTTCAAAGAAGGCCATCTGAAATGTTGGCATGAAACTTAAATTTTGAGTAAGGGGAAGAAGTTGGCTGTATGAAGAGGCAAGACAAGAAAAGATGTAAAGGCTGTAAAGCAGGAAAAGTCTAATGTGGAAAGCCAGTGTAATGTAGTAAGAAAGGTAAACACTGGTATAACTGGACGGGAGACATAAGCAGTGGCCAAATTTATTTAGAATCATGTAGGTCACACAAGTCAAGGTAAAGACATTTATTTTTGAAGGTAAAAGGAATCCTTGTGACCTAATGTAAGGAGATTCAGTCTCTGAAACTCAGTTTTCACATATTTAATATAAAAATACCTCTGTAAAATCGATGTAAAATCAAATGAAAATACCTCTGTATAATCAATATAAAATTAAATGGAAAATGCCCACTGTATAATCAATATTAAAAATTAAATTTAAATATGCTACATGTAAAAGTTGTAACACAGTGGCTTGACCATTTAAAAGCAAACTCATTACTAGGACTCATTCTTTTCCTTAGTAAATATTACCCTTTAATTATTTCTAGGGTAACTTAAAGAGAACAGTTTATCTAGTTTGTGTGGAAAATCTTAGGCTTTAAAGAAAAAAAAAAATAAAAAAAAAACTATGGTTTAAAAGGCATTAACTTTGATTGTCAACTAATAGCTCAGTGTTATAACAAACATAGGGAGAAACAAGTCCTTATGACTATTGTTAACACTAAAATATTCTTGTGTTTGTAACTTCTCTTTTAAGTTGCTGTAGTGTCACATACAAGGAAAAAACCAAATTTTTCATGTCGTTTATTTCCACAAATGTTCAGTGATTTGTAAGATCTAATAAGTTCCACATTGTTTATAAAATAAGTAACCTAAATTTTGTGGATGACTGAGGTGTACTGATCAAAGATAGGAAATATATGAAAGAGTATAGAATGAAAGTTATATTCTAAAGTACTTCAGACAACAAATAGAAAAAAAGAGAGAAAAATAAAATCACCGTGCAAATATATGACCATTTATAATTTTCAAGGACATTGTGGTTTGTGAAAGCAATATTACAGAATGGAAACAGACATGAAAATTGTTTTCTTTTCAGAGTTCATTTCTTTTGTACTTTAACACAATACCTTTATAGAATACCATTATTATTTTTCAATAAGACTCTGCTACAAATCCACTGTGGAATTTGACAGCTGATAGTTCAACTCTCTCAGCCCTAGATTCATTATGTGTAAAATGAGAAAGTAGGATGAAATAATCTCTAATGTCATAAAAAAAATTAGGTCTCTCATTTCTTCAGTTCCCAGAGAGATATGTTCTGCTGCAGTTTAATTTGGGAAGTAATTTGACAGTCAATTCTCTTTGATGATATCTTATCATTGTTGGGGAAGTTCACGTAAAAGTGGGAATCTTAAGTGATAGTAGCAAAAGCCAAAATGCACTGATTACTTCTTTCTCCTCCTTCTTTTCCTCCTTGTCTTCCTGTTCTTCCTTGTCCACATTATTTATCTTTTTCCTCTTTTCCCCTTATTGTCATCGTCACCATCACGAATTACACAATTCTACCCGTAAATGTTCCATTGCACAGAGAAAACTCTAGAGCTAATTCATATCCTTTAAATATGCATAAGCTAAAACCAAATGGAGGACACACTTACTGTCTTTAATATATGTAGGTAGATCTAGGTCTGCCTTCACTGAGATTCAAGAAATACATGACTGATTTACCAACAAATGACTTCTAACAATTTCATTTTATTGCTATTCATATTCCAGGTCAGATGTAATTCCCTCTACCAAAAGCCTTTTAGAATGCCCCCAATACCTCTCTTTTTACATGTTCCTTAGGGACTTCACTTGAAAAGGTGAAGACCCTGTTTTTTTTACCTGTCGTAATCACCACCACATCACCCTAATACAATTTCAAGCACAGAGTAGCTTCTCAATAAATATCTGAACGGGCAAATGTTTTACAAGTGAAAACCACCCAGTGCACATACCCGGATGATTACATAGACTATGCTCTAAATATAATTGTGTTTAATCTTTGTAGACATGAAAATGAGTATCAATTGGAAATAAATTTTCTTTTAAACTTTTTGACTCTTTTTTAACAACACCTAACACATACAGTTGTTCAAAATATTTCCTTTCTTTATATGGTTATTCTATTAACATTTTCCTTTTTTTTTTTTTGAGATGGAGTCTCACTTGGTCACCCAGGCTGGAGTGCAGTGGCGTGATCTTGGTTCACTGCAACTTCTGCCCCCCAGGTTCAAGCGATTCTCCTGCCTCAGCCTCCAGAGTAGCTGGGACTACAGGCACATGCTGTCATGCCTGGCTAATTTTTGTATTTTCAGTAGAGACGTGTTTCACCAGGCTGGTCTCTAACTCATGACCTCAGGTGATGCACCGGCCGCCACCTCCCAAAGTGCTGGGATTACAGGTGTGAGCCACCGCGTCTGACCTTCCTATTAATTTTAAAAAACTTTTGGCTAAAACTAAGGCACACTTACTGTTAGCCTAAGACTACACAAAGTCAGGATCATCAGTATCACACTGGCTTCCGTCTCCACATATTGTCCCACTGGAAGGTCTTCAGGGGCCATAACATGTCTTGAAGTTGCCATCTCCTATGATAGTAATGCCTTCCTCTGGAACACCTCCTGAAGGACCTTAATGAGGATGCTTTACAGTTAACCTCTTTTTTTTTTTATGAGTAGAAGGAGTACACTCTAAAATAACAATAAAAGGTCTAGTACAGTAAACACATTAACCAGTAACATAGCCATTTATTATCATTATCAGCTATTATGTACTGTACATAATTGCATATGCTATACTTTTATATAACTGGTAGCACAGTAGGTTTACACCAGCATCACCACAAACACGTAATACACTGCAATAAGATGTTATGAAGGCTACGACACCGATAGGTGATAAAAAATTTTCAGATCCATATATAATCTCGTCGGAGATCATATATGTGGTCTGTCATTGACTGAAATGTCATTATAGGGCATATGGCTGTAATTAGACTAATTAGGACTTATGTAAGTAGACATCTATTATACATGTGTATATATATTTTACCTAATCTTTATCTTTTCTCCACATGAGGAGCTTGGATGCAAAGGCATGGAAACAGATGAAAAACAGCCCTCTCTTACTTTTTCTTTAGATGTCTTAGATGCACATGGATTTTCTGAATGTAGTTGAGTTGTTTTCTAGGGATTTCTTGTCTTTGGAGACCTAGGAGTGTTCTGAAGAAACAGTCCTAACATTCTGAAGTGTAAACCTTACCTGAATATGGCTGTACATTTTGTGAAGGAAAAGAATGATTTATTTCACGTCATTATCCCCTACTTTCTATTTACCCATGTGAAAACAATCTCTTCAAGAAACTTCTGAGTTTTCTAAAGATTAAGGGGGTTTTACATCACAGGACCCGCAAAACACAAATAAATGTTACTTGCAAATCATACTTAAAAGTACCTTCAGTCAGTCCTTTAAGGGAAATTTTCACAGGTGGTTTCCAGAATCTTCTTTCTTCTTAATAATTCTCATTTCTTCTTCTTCTATCCCCATATTCACCCCAGAAACTCCCAAATTCTCACTTTTATTTAAAACCTTTCAGTTCTCTTTAGTATTACCTGACATACTTCACTTCAGAATACTTTCTCGTATCCAAATCTGTCAAAATGTACACTAAAACAAACAGCCTTCCTTTTACCAGGATCTGCCTGTTTTCAAAATTAATGATGTCCAGCAATATATGCTTTTTTTCAATTGCACTAAGCTGCTATTACTCATCTTTGAATTAGAGACAATAATACTTATCTGTCTGTGTCCTGGCATAAATCAGATATGATCATGTTTGCCTAAAACATTGCAGGGGAGAAGATAGTCAAAACCCTCAAAAACTAAGAGGATCCTGGCTATGACCAAATCACCTTGAAGATTTTCCCCTCATATAGAGTTCAGGGAATTTTAGATTACACCCCTCGAGTCTAAAGCATCATTTTCAGGAGTTTTTCACTCCTAAATCAAGTATAGGCGATTATTTATGAGCCTGCTTCATGATATTTCCTCTCCATCTGTAAAAGATAGAGAAAACCTCTGTTGTCCAGGGCCTCCTGTTTACTGATGGACAGCTAGTGTTTCACGGCTTCATGACAGTTTTGACAATTGGCTCCCAAAGTCTCGTCTGAACTACGCTATACAAATATAAGATCCAAATCTACATTCTTCTGCCCTGCCTGCTGAAGTCTGGAGGGTCTGTGGTCGCATCAGGTTACCTGCCCTCTAGTGAAGGTAAATAACAATGCGGATATGCCCACATCCGTGCAGAATGTGTGCTCTCTAGAAGACTAATTCATGCCCAGTGTAGCTGAAAGGATCCCCGCTATAGAAAGCTTCCTTCACTCCAAGGCCCTCAGGCTGAGAAGCCAGCCTAACATTTTGTTTTCTTTGTCTAAGCAAAATGAAAAGCTTGCTAACTTAGGTCAGACTGTGACAACTCTATTTCTGAAAGAATCTATTCATTATTCACTGAGCCAGTGTTAATGTGGGAATTTCCCAGGAGGTAGAGCAAAAAGAAGCATCAATTCTTTTCTTTCCCTGTACAGCCTTGGATCTGGCACTAACTAGATCTGTGACTGCGGGGAAATCTCTGAACTCTTTGGGCTCCAATGTGCTCATCATCATTTTTCAGTAAGAACAAAATCGCCCATCAAAGGAATGTGGCATAGTTGGAAACATGCTTTGTAATTTACTAAAAGTCTGGAAACGTGAAGTGTATTTTTGCTTACCAAAATCTCTAAAGTAAAAATAATATGTTTCTACAGACTAAAACAGCAGATATGAGAAACAGCAAGGTGTCTGAGGAAGAATTCAGCTCTGAACTCTGACTTTTAAAAAATATTATAAATCTTAAAATGTATGCTTCTACCGCAAATTAGGCAAACAATATGTGTTGCATTCATTATTTGATTTCTATTTTTTGTTTGTTTGTTTGTTTTGAGATGGTGTCTTGCTCTGTCATCCAGGCTGGGGTACAGTGGCGTGATCTCAGCTCACTGCAACCTCCGCCTCCTGGATTCAAGCAGTTCTCCTGCCTCAGCCTCCCAAGTAGCTGAGATTACAGGCGCATGCCACGACATCTGGCCAATATTTTTGTATTTTTAGTAGAGACGGGGTTTCACCATATTGGCCAGGCTAGTCTCTAACTCCTCATCTTGTGATCCACCTGCCTTGGCCTCCCAAAGTGCTGGGATTATAGGCGTGAGCCAACGCACCCAGCCGATTTGTATCTTAATTATCTTCTCCCCAAACCCATCCTCATGTTTTCTTTTACATATCCATGCATGAAATATAATAACAATTTGGTGCTATTTTTGCTTATCAAATGGATGAGAATTTTAATAAGCCAAAAAGGCCAGTGTTGTGGAAAAAACATGCATTCTGAAACATGGCTGTTAGGAGTGAAAATTAATGCAACTTGCCAGCAATTGAATTTGACTCTGTGGACTTGTAAATTTTATACTCTTTGATGTGGCACTTCTAGGACATTATTCAAAGGCCAGAATTGGGGTTAGTTTAAAAAGATTCGGCTAGCAGGAGAGTGATCACATCATCATATAGAATACAATAGGATGGGAAGAGAATGGGTGGGGTGGCGGGTGGGGTGGGGAGAGAGAGAAAACCAAAATGTTGAGAATTTAATGTTGGTTAAGTAAAGCAGTAGCATACAAATTAGCCAAAGTTTTGCTGAGACAGTTATGTATGAGGGAGAAAATAGCAGGTGAACAGGAAACTTCTCAGGTAATCAAGGAAAAACCTAGAAATTATGAAAAAAAGGTTATTTGAAATCATTCTAATTGAAATCAGAAAGTTTTATGAATTCACCTTGAACACTGAGAGAGGGAGTGTGTGTGTATGTGTGTGTGTATGTGTGTGTGTGTGTTTGTGTAGATGGGAAACATGATGATAATGTCTCCTTGGGTCAGAGTTATTACTTTGCAAAAAAATTAGGATGAAGTTGTGTTAATTAGACACAATTTATTATATCATGTCAAGTAGGTACATTTTAGAAGACAATGAGTTCTAAGTTTGCAAGATACATGGTTTCAGAAATCTTAGGAAAATGTTCAACACTTCCCAGAGTGGAAAATCCCCCACAGACTCATCCTGCATTGGTGAAACACTGCACCTAACTTTATCTCATTCCCTGCACAAAAACAGCAGAAACTGGGCAGAAGAAGTCATTGACTTTCAGAGAATTCCAGCAGCTCTGAAGATTAAAATTTTGAAAAATGGATAGTAAGTGGCAACTGGAAGAGTATTTTTTTCTGACAGAAGATGTGGCACATCTCAAAAAAGACTCTAATACAAGACATCAAATGGGAAAGAAAATATCAGAAGACTACATGTCATGATGAATGAAGGGAGACAGTTAGGGACCAGGAGACCCCCATGTGGACCTCCTTCAAGAATTTAAGCAATAGATATTCTCACTTAGTGGGGTAACAACTAATAAGATAATTAGACCAGAGATTTAATTTCTTATTTCCTTTTCCTATCCTGCTGGTAGTACTATTTGAACTTTCCTTTTTTTTTTTTTTTTTTTTTTGAGACAGAGTCTTGCTCTGTCGCCCAGGCTGGAGTACAGTGGCATGATCTCGGCTGACTGCAACCTCCACCTCCCAATTCTCCTGCCTCAGCCTACTGAGTAGCTAGACTTAACAGGCGCCCGCCGCCACACCCAGCTATTTTTTTTTTTTAGAGTTTCAGTAGAGACAGGTTTTCACCATGCTGGACAGGCTGGTCTGGAACTCCTGACCTCAGCTGATCCACCTGCCTCGGCTTCCCAAAGTGCTGGGATTACAGGCATGAGCCACTGCGCCCAGCCTGAACTTTCAATAAAAGACTGCTTCAACCATCATCAGAATCCTATATATCTTTCCAGGAAGGAGAAGAAAATAGTATTAAAAAGTGATAAATGGCTAGGTGTGGTGACTCATACATATAATCTTAGCACTTTGGGAGGCCAAGATGGAGGGATCACTTGAAGCCAGGAGTTGGAGGCTGCAGTAAGCTGTGAGTATGCCACTGTACTCTAACCTAGGTTTCAGCGTGAGATCCTGTCTAAAAAAAAAAAAAAAAAGGTAGAAAAAGAGAAAAAAAAAGTGGTAAGTGGTAACCAGGACTTCCTTCATAATCCCATGATGGATATCAATAGCAGTGCCATTGTCAACATATATATCTGGTATTTCTAATTAATAATGAGTGATTTTATTATTGTGTGCTCTCATTTCCATTTCTTACCATTTTTGCCTACATTTTTTCTAATGACCACGTACAACACTGTATTAAGAAAAAAACATGATCTATGCTGATGGTCAGTTTTACTCTAGGGTTGCGTTCCCAATTAAGGTTGTAGGTTAGAGAGAAAATGTAGAAGGGGAAGTCACAATACTCGGTAATAGTCAAGATTGAGGCAGGGCACATGGAAGGATGGGGGGGGACTTATAGATGACCAATGATATCAGTGGTGACAGCATGTTTAAAATGATTGTGTCAACAAGATATGTGAGTTAGAATGGAACTTACATTCCTTGACTTTAAAACTTATACTTTTAATGAAATCTGGAATTTACCCCAGCATATTGCCCTCATATCCTTATATTTGGTGTCTCATACACTATCTGGCAAAGAAGCATTTGGAGCCTGTATAGTGGAGGTTTCTGCCAACCACTGGCACTGCGAGAAACAGCCAGGACTCTCCTTCCCAGGTGAGTTTTGTAGCAGAAATCTGCGAGGCCTGAGAAGAAATATTTTGTGCTCCCCATATACTTCACTTTGTCCAAACTTCACAACCTACTTTGTACCTCAAGAATACCCTGGCAGGATGTCTGAAAACCTGGCAGATGTACCTAGATAGCCTCCCAGGGAAAGGTTCCCACTTCATTTACCATGAGCATGTGACTTCTGTCTGACTTAAACCCGCCTCCTTATTCCCATGGGGGATGGATAGGGTGTGTGTATGGTAGGGGGTGGGGAGGGAGGGTAATTGGAAATGCTCAGTTTCAGGACCAGTCACAACCTATTCCTCTATTTATCTTCACATAAGAGGACTGCTCTGGGTGAAGATGCTAACATTTAGGTGGTCTCTGCTTTTCTTCTCCAGTCCTTTTTGTAGTTGTGAGTGGTAGGAGTGAGGTGGGCTCCTTGCATAAAGGGAAGAGACAATGCTTGAGTTGATTTTCCTTTTCCTTGGGAAGGGGGTGACACAAATATGGCTATATATACCATGTAAAATGGAAATCACACATCCTACTGGACTGCTTATATCCAAGGTAACATGGCACAGATAATAGAACTGATTTTTCTAATAGTTTTTTTGGAAGGGACACTTGATAATTCTATTGTTCAAGTTTGGGATGTTTGCTTTTCAAAATTACTTTCAAGTTTGCCCTTTGTATCTTTTCCTTTCTGAGCCTCTTATTTCTTTCCTACTAATTGACTATATTAAAAAACTTCGAACTGCTTGTATTGTTTTAAGGAATAGATGAAAGAATCTTTGTTAACTGCAATATAGAAGTTCAGCATAGTCATTTCAATAGAGTTCTCATGGTTTATTTCTTGGACATTTTCTCCCGATCCCCAGATGGGCCTGAAGCTTGGTCTTTTTTTAAAGGACGATGACTCTTAATGAGCTTTTATGAGAAACACCTGTCATGTGGTATCTGTGACCACGCCCATGCTTTCTCTTGTTTACTGTCTTCCTTATTGTTAGATTAGAAGCTCTTTGAAGATATGTGTCTGTTTTATTTCTAGCACATAGTAGACACACAGTAAATATGTTTAATAAGTAGATGAAAAGATGCATTTAGATTCAACGGGATGACTGCACTGTAACAGATGTAAGCACAGAGTGCTCCAGGAACCCAAGGGAAGAAGAATCAACTCAGCATATGAGAATCAGAGCATTCCTGCATATCATTTTGGGTTATTTTGTTCTTGGACTCTGTCACCCTGTGATTGCAAAGAAAGTGTTCTCCTTTCCCAAAGACTGATAAGAAGAAATGTGTCAGGTGTAGGGATCTGTAAAGCATCCAGAGTATATGTGGTCCTGTTGTCACACTGGGCTATTTTCAGTATTCAGGAAGCTGTATTAGCTCACATTCTGATTGGAAAAGTTGCCTCAATAATAAGAGAGGTGCTGAGATACTAGATAAGGAGGGTGTGAGAAGCTTATGAATGAAGCTAAAAGTAACACAAGCTGAAAAGCAAAAGGAAGACTAGAAAAGATAGTAGTGAAGGGCATATATTTTGTTGTTATTAGAATGAAAGTGGTAAATTATGTGCACACACAGACACACACACAAACCAACATGGTCAAAAAGAAGAACATTATCTTGAACATTTAATTTTAAAAGGCCTATCAAATGCTACTTTCTCATTGAAGTTAGGTTAGGGAATCTCAACTTTGGTAAAAATTGGCTTGGAAGAGCATGATACTGGATAGAGCATGGTACTTAGAAAATTTCCCAGCCGGGCGCGGTGGCTCAAGCCTGTAATCCCAGCACTTTGGGAGGCTGAGACGGGCGGATCACGAGGTCAGGAGATCGAGACCATCCTGGCTAACACAGTGAAACCCCGTCTCTACTAAAACTACAAAAAAAAAAAAACAAAAAACAAAAAAAACTAGCCGGGCGACGTGGCGGCGCCTGTAGTCCCAGCTACTCGGGAGGCTGAGACAGGAGAATGGCGTGAACCCGGGAGGCGGAGCTTGCAGTGAGCTGAGATCCGGCCACAGCACTCCAGCCTGGGTGACAGAGCGAGACTCCGTCTCAAAAAAAAATAAAAGAAAATTTTCCATTATGCTTTTGACTGGCCTTGGGAGCTTAGACTAAACCTCAGCCTGAAGGTCTGTGAGAAAAATTAAAATGAAGTAACAGAAATTTATGTTATGTTTTAAAAGCACATCAAAATCAATAGAATATTGCTTTTCAAACTGAATGCTATATAAAGGAAGTATAATACAGGTGGATATAACTGGATAGATTTTTTTTTTTTTTGAAATGGAGTCTCGCTCTGTCACCCAGGCTGGGGTGCAGTGGCCGGATCTCAGCTCACTGCAAGCTCCGCCTCCCGGGTCCACGCCATTCTCCTGCCTCAGCCTCCCGAGTAGCTGGGACTACAGGCGCCCGCCATCTCGCCCGGCTAATTTTTTGTATTTTTTTTTTTTTAAGTGGAGACGGGGTTTCACTGTGTTAGTCAGGATGGTCTCGACCTCCTGACCTTGTGATCCGCCCGCCTCGGCCTCCCAAAGTGCTGGGATTAGAGGCTTGAGCCACCGCGCCCGGCCAGATCATTATTTTTAATATTGCACTTATGAGAAGGTGCCTCACAAAAATCAGTCAGACTATATTAAATATTAGGGGCTCCAGCCAGGATTAGAATACTGAGGCCATGTATATCCAGCAAAATTAGTCAACAGTGTGAATCCATGAACCCGTTGCTTTGGAAACTATTACGAAATGGAAATAGACAATGTGGGTTAAATTCCCACTGCATTATAAGCAGGAACTATACAAAAGGGCTGCATATTGTTTGCTCTTATACTTGGATGTGATTGCAGTAAACTTAGCCAAAAAGTCTTATCATATTGCAGTAACTTTTGCTCATAAAACCAAACTTCTGTATCAGCAAACATTTTTTTTCTCATGTACTTAAATTTTAGGAGGAAAAAAAATGTATGTGTACTATAAAACAAGCTGTCAGAAAATTATTTAATTATAATAAAATTTGCCTAGTAAATCCAGATGCAACTTTTACCTGAAGTCAGAGTCTTGCACATTGAAGTTACTAATCAGAAGCTGAACCACAATCACCTCAAGATTCTAAACTAGCTAATGGCTAAAATTGGTGAATATTCTCTTAGGCAGAAAAAAAAAAATGAAGTGCTGAAACAAAAGTAGATTTGGAAAACACTAAATTAAAATTTTAAGTTAATCAGTAACTTCTCATAATAATCATTATTTCAACTATTTTATTTTCATGTTTATAAGTTGATTTTATAAACATTTAATGTTAAAAGAATTTTTTCCTTAAAAAGTATGTGATTTTTTTCTCAGGCTTTAGAAGTGTGGTAAAGGTGATTTTAGTGAAAAAGGACTTATTTGTTTTAAAATGCCTAGTTAATTAGGTGAACTTGGTGAGAATAAAACTTAATTTGAAAATAAATTCAACTGAAATAGAACCCTACAATACATTTTAATTTAGGAGAGGAAGATGGCATGATATTATAAGTTTACATATGATAGAAAAAACCCCATACAATCTTAGAGGTGAAAGTATCCTAAGAAATAAAAGAGATTAAAATGAGAAAACTGAACACAAGAATATGTATAGCAAAGAAACAAATTCTACCACATGCAAGGCAAATTAAGAATCAGGACATTTATCTAATAGGGGTTCCATTGCCCAAGTATGATTTTGTTTTAAGATGAGTGACAATTTAATTCATTTAGAATCTCAGTCATCCAAGAGAACTTACCAGCATCAGTGACTGGCCTAGAGTCATCTGAAGCCCAGACTCGATGCTCTTTGTAGCTTGGCATCTCAAATGGAACAGCTGGCTGGGGCCTGACCATTCTCTCTCTCTCTCTCTCTCTCTCTCTCTCTCTCTCTCTCTCTCTGTCTCTCTCTCTCTCTGTCTCTCCTTTTCTCTTTATTTCTGTATAGACTATATCTGTGGCTAGCTTGGGTTTCTTCAGCGCATTACAGTCTTAGGGGAGTTAGACTCTCCTGAAAGCAAGTGTTCCAAGAGATCTAGGTATAAGTTGCAAGTCTCAGAAATCATGCCATATCTATTCCACCACACTCCATTGTTAAAAGCAAATCAGAAGACCAGTCAAGATTCAAGGGAGGGAGACTATACAAGGATATAAATATAGCATGGATGGTTCACTGGGTGAACATCTTCAGAGACAGCTGCTTTACTGCCTATCATACTTTATTGTAGTAAACTGCTTTTTACAGATTAGTGAAACACCTCTCCTTTCATTTTACTTACAACATTGCTTTCCATTGAATTCAGTGGCTTTTCAAATGTCTATGGCTATAATACCTCATATTGGAGATATATCATTACTCTTAATTTCCTTTTTATTTTGGCATTCTTTTGTTCGTTAATTAATTTATTTGTTAACCAACATGTGATTTATGGGTACCTGTTATGCTGGAATTGGGGTTACAAAGATAAATATGTGAAGACCTCTGCCCAGTATAATGTATAGAATCAACATGTGGCTCACGCCTGTAATCCCAGCACTCTGGGAGGCCGAGGCGGGCGGATCACAAGGTCAAGAGATCGAGACCACGGTGAAACCCCGTCTCTACTAAAAAAAATACAAAAAATTAGCCGGGCGTAGTGGCAGGCGCCTGTGGTCTCAGCTACTTGGGAGGCTGAGGCAGGAGAATGGCGTGAACCCGGGGGGCGGAGCTTGCAGTGAGCCGAGATCGCGCCACTGCACTCCAGCCTGGGCGACAGAGCAAGACTCCATCTCAAAAAAAAAAAAAAAAAAAAAAAGAATCAACATGTTAATAAACAATTACAGGTACTGTAAGATAAAAACAATTTTGATGCTCATATTGTCAGTAATATGTAAGAAGCAGTTTGAAAAAAAGGATAAGGTTTCTAGGTGATGGAATACAGAATGTGAAAGTTGTATTTCGGTAGTTTGGATTTTGGAAGAGGAAAAAATGAGGGACAAAATATTCAAGGGCTGTTAGTGTGATGCTGCCCTATTTGTCTTCAGCTTCTCCGTAAAATTACTGAACTAGTGAAATGTTAAGCAGGATTCTGATGAAAGACAGCGAGAGGGCCAGGTTTGCCTTTATACTGACTTGAGACTCAACCAATACGGGAAGCCAGAACATTAGAACAATGAAGCTGAAAGAAGCATGAAGAAATGTGGAATCCATAAGGAGGGCTTTCGGCTGCCTCAGAACTTGGAATTGAAGTTTGGGTCAATTTCACCAAACCTTCAAGCATTAAAGATGCTCTCAGTCAATCACTGGAGTACCTCGTGATGGGGGACATGGAGAGTACAAAACATAAGAAGAGAATGCCTGAGACAACATTGTCACTCTCCCTCAGAGGCACATCTTATCTGTCTAGCTTATGTATATTAATGGTCTATAAAAACAGTTCTGGTTTAGATTTATTTCTCAATAAAAACTGCAATATATTTCCATAAAGCCAAATAAACCAAGTTGCTTCTAAGTATGTTTATCTAAGTGCCCCAGGGGCCATGAGTAATGCTTTTATCTCAGACTCTTATCTGTTCTTGTGTAAGAACACCACCCCAAGGAGTGAAGGAAGGGGACAAAAAGGAAAAAGGAAAGGAGGCCAAGAGAAATGCTGATGAGAACTTTAAAAAAGAAAATACTCCCTTTCCCTCCCCAAAAAAGATTAAAATGCAGAATAGGCTGATATACCTAATTGTTCTAGTTTTGGATTTTCTACAAATCTGTTTCACGGGGAGTCATGGCAGAAAGGGTAACCAGTATCCTGGCAGTGGAACGTTATTTTTCCAATCCCCAGAGTACATGAATTTACTGTGCTAAAGTGAGAATCCCAGGAAGGTCATCATGATGCTATTTTTCTCACCTAAGAAATTTCTTTCGGCGTGTGTGTATGTGTGTGTGGAGGCTGGGGAAAGGTAGAGTTCAGGGCTTAAACACAACAGGTCAACTACATTTCTGGTATTTTTGGGTCTGCACAAGGACTCTCCTTTGTTTATGTGTTGATTTGCTTTGTTTTTCCTACTTTGTTCCTACTCATTAGTACCATTTCCTCCTAAGAGACAACTACTCAAATGTTATATGTGTGTGTGTATGCACATGTGTGTATGTATATATGTATGTATACATATATAATGTTGGTATATGTATATAGCTTTTAATATGCACAAAAAGTATTTTGCTACGTATTTCTCGCTGGTTTTTGACTCAGCACTGTATTTTTTAGTTTTATTACTGTATGAACATCTGGTATCTCCAACCTCTGCACGATATTCTGCTTAAACCACCCCCCCAACATTTGCCTACTAGTAGTTTGCCTCTAAGTCCCCACTACATAAGCAATGTCATGGTGAATATATGTGTCCGTTTCCCTTAAATGACTTGTGTCTTTAAGAGTGGTAGCACTGGGCTTCAGGGTTTATGTATGTTGATTTATACTAGATTTTGTCTGATCGCTTATCAATTTGATTGCTAAAATTTACCCTACCACCATGGTATAGTTTGGCTCTGTGTCCCCATCCAATCTCATGTCGAACTGTAATCCTCAGTGTTGGAGGTGGGGCCTGGTGGGAAGTGATCGGATCATGCAGGTAGTTTCTAATGGTTTAGCACCATTAGAAACCCTAGTGCAGTCTCATGATAGAGTTTTCACAAGATCCAGTTGTTTAAAAGTGTGTAGCATCTCTTGCTTCACTCTCTCTCCTGTTCTGCCATGCGAAGATGTGCCTCCTTCCCCTTCACCTTCTGCCATGATTATGTTTCCTGAGACCTCCCCAGTCATGCTTCCTGTACAGCCTGTGGAACTGTGAGTCAATTACACTTCTTTTCTTCATGAATTATATCCAGTCTCACGTGGTTCTTACAGTAATGTGAGAATGAACTAATACATACCAAAGTGCGAGAGAATACTTGTCTTCCCAGATTCCTGGCAATACGTGGTGGTAACCAGCATTTTAAGTTTTTTCCTTTTGGATATAGAAAAATAATATTTAACTCTCATTTTTGTTTGTATGTTTGTTTTCGTTTTTATTGCTGCATCATCTTTGCCTCTGGACAGAGCCTAGAATTTAGCAGATACTTATATATGTATATTAAACAAATACATGTTACTGAAAGGTAAAGCCCTTCAACCTGAAATAAATACTTATTTTGGGGCTATGAGGTGTGATTAAATTGTTACATTTGGTGTATTAAAGGACCTCAATATTCTGGAAAGTTACATCTTTCTGGGCCAGCTCTTTGGAGCTTCCTGGCAGAAAGGTCAAGTTGGAGATAGGTCAATTGTCATTTGACTCCAATATTTTATATGCTTTTGACTTTCTTAACATCTTAACATGTCTGCCAAATGTTTATTTTCAATACTTGAAATAGCTGTGAATTAATACTAGATTGATTTGTGTGTGGAGTAGACACTTTTTTGGCTGTCTTGCTAACCTATGCCTGACCTTTCTGAGAAGTGGCTTTTCATGTTCTCAGAAGCATAGCTATCCAGAGGGTTTTCATCTGCAGCAAGTGATATTGTCCCTCTGTCCACTGCTACTTAAACCAGGTATGGACACATAATTTAATCAAAGTGTTTCAGTGATGGCCAAAAGTCTATACAGTACTTAGATTTCACACTTCCAACATTAAGGGGATGGAGTGGTCTTGCCAGCCAGAGGGAAGCCCCAGAAATTCCCCCATCTTTTAGTAGCTGACACAGACTAATGGAGGAGAAAGTCTTGAAGTCTATCTCAGTAGCATGTGAGTCTTGTGGGGAACTATTTCCATCTTCTTCTAGTTAGAAGAGAGAAAACGCTTCTTAGCATGTGCAGCTGAAACAATTTGGTGAGAACAACTGTTTCTGTTGCATAGAGCTTTCCCTAAGAGTAAATGCAATGCTTATTTCTTATGAGACTAACTTAGCATAACTGTATTTTTTTTAAATTGCCACTGGATAGACTGTAAATTTTACCATCCTGTTCATACTAAATAATAAAAATTTATTCTCACAACATCAGCCAATCTACAACGTCGTTAAAGAGTATGCTGATCACCATCTACTAATTTACCCGAGAATCACCCACAAGGAGAGCCACTAATGGTAGCATGTAAATTTGGAAAAGCTGGGCTGAAAGCACTTCATCTCACAGTTTCCTTAGGATGAATTTAATTAATTGCATTCTTCTCTAGCTCTATAGAATCTAGACCTCCCAGTTTTAACCAGTCTCTATAAAGAGTGTGACTTTGGTGGAAGACACGTGAATTCAGGAGCTGTAGGGCATCCAAGTTCAGCAGAAGATATGGAAGAAAGCTAGTTTTATAAAAAGGGAGCCAAAGGAAGTAAATATAAAAAGAGAAGTTATATGGAGAGGGGGGAGAAGAAACAATGGAAAGACACAGCCACTCCCTTAGAATCTGCATCTGTTCTTTATACATATGGAGGCAGATGCACAAACACTAACATGTATATGTTTATTTTACTACACTACTTTGTGTGAATTTTTGTTACTTGTAACCCACTCCAAAAAGATATTAACTAAGATCCTTTTCTTACAATCATGTGTACAAATTGATTGCTCGGTTAATGTAATAAAAAATATAGAATAGATAACACAGTGACAAAAGTTACAGCCCTTATTTGTAAGACATCATGATTCACTGTATGTGTGTATGTATACAAGTATGTGTACACACAAGCTATCATCGCACAATCGTATGAATTTGAGAAATATGGGTTGCTATAGTTTTAGAAGTTTTTTTAAGCAATACAAATTTATTTCAAACAAAGCTTCTTTGACTTTCATATGAAATTTTATTAAATTTAGTTATTTGTAATCACATATGTAATTCACATATTTACAAACCCTGAAGATACTGACATCTTTTTTGCATACCAAATATATTCCAAAAAGATTAAAGCAAGAGTTAATTAATGGTGATTTCCTAAGAAAAGCAAATGGTGAGCTGGAACAAACTTATGCAGAAAAATGGCAAGGGAGTATAAGCGTCAGAAAAAGTAAAGAAAATGGTAGAATATTCAGCAATATAATGGAATAGATTGGCACAAGAAAATAAAAGCAGACATACAGAAAAAAAGATAATTCAGAAATTAAATAATTATGAGTATCAGTTGATTCAAAAAACAGTATGAATGATAGTTACCAGGATGTGTAAGTATACAAAGGAAACAAAATCATTAATAGTTATGTATTGAGTTTTAGAAAGACACACAAAGAAAATTAAACGGCATTAGACCAAAACGGTTAACAATTTTGTCATAGAGTACATGTTTCCTATTTGAACACCCCACTGTGGGAGCAGTAGCATTCATTAGGAGAACTGAAGAGAGATATCTGCCTAGAATACCAAATTTCAATGCTACCTAAAGAGATTCATTATCTGTTAGCCTGGGGTTGGCCCAGGAATGTGTAAATTCCAGAGGAGCATAAGACTCAGAGAAAGCAAGAGAAAGGCCAAAGTCACACTGAAACTAAGTGTCAGAATGGGTTCTCAAGCCCAATTAATCTTATTTGCAAATCTGATGCTAGAAGCAAGAAGGAAAGATAGACAGGCACACAGGAAAATGTGATTCCAGGAACATACAAAGGAATAATGAGTGTTATGTGTGATAAATGACATAGATCTAATAGCCCCATTAAAAGTTCTAGTTGGGATTTAAGTGAGAAATATATCAACAAACAAACAAATAAACAATTTGATTGTCAAATTCTGAAGTTTGTTCTTCCCTGCATCTAAATGAAGCTTTAGTTATGAGCAATGAAAATATTACATAAAGAGCTCAGTATCATGAAGGAAAAATAGAGTCTAGACAACTGGCTATGCTAGCCCTGAATGAACCAACAAAAGCATATTCTTTAGAATTCATTGGAATGCCCAACCAATTAAAGCTTCTAGTTTGGGTTGACTTCTTATCTGTTTCCAAGAGTCACAGCTACTGTATACCCAGAGAAAGCCTGTAAGTCAGAAAATGCAATGATAACAATCTTAAAAGCCGTCACTCTGATATCTGCTCAGATACGCAGGTGGTGGGTGCCACTGTACCGAAACTATTTTGAAATTTAAATGATGCAAAGATCATGCCATGATGTCGTAAAACCCAACTTTCATTGATTTATGCTCTTCCAAAATATCACAGATCTTTTTTGAGAATGTGTTTCTAAAAATAAGTTATCAATACAAATATTATGTGACAATTGGTAAGACAGATACAACTGTGGGAAATTTACCTAGAGTTCATAAATAGGTAACTTTTTTTTTTTTTTTTTTTGAGATGGAGTCTCACTCTGTCGCTCAGGCTGGAGTGCAGCAGCGCAATCTTAGCTCACTGCAAGCTCTGCCTGCCAGGTTCACACCGTTCTCCTTCCTCAGCCTCCCAAGTAGCTGGGACTACAGGCTCCTGCCACCACACCCAGCTTTTTTTTTTGTATTTTTAGGAAAGATGGGGTTTCACCATGTTAGACAGGATGGTCTCGACATACTGACCTCGTGATCCACCCGCCTCCGCCTCCCAAAGTGCTGGGATTACAGGCACAAGCCATCGCACCCAGCCATAAATAGGTAACTTTTAAAACTATTCATAAATAGGTAACTTGCTTACTTTTCCCAACACTACATTCAAAAAGGCTGAAATTTAAACTGAAACCTTTCAACATGAAGTCCATCTCTTCCCAAGGTAGGTTATTGGCAATATTAGCTTTTTACATTATTATTATTTAATAGACCACATTCCCTTTAACGAAGAGGGACAATTATTTTGTGGTTCCACAAACAGAAGACTCTCTATATAATTATTTAGTAAATCAACTAAATTTTTTTTTAAATAATGGTAAAACATAAGGCAGTCATGGCACATTTTCTTTTAGATTTGTGTAAGTTTTAACATTAATTTAACTCACCACATTATAAACACATATGTAGGCTTTGGGCTCAGTTTCCTTATAGAAGACACACTTTCCCTCAGAAAAGGTCCATTATACTTACAGATTAATGAACTTGTGTGTGTGTCTATGTTCATGAGGAACTGGACTATAGTTTCCTTTTCTTATATCTTTTTCTGGTTTTGTACAATGAATTAGGAAGTGTTCTTTCCTCCTCTGTTTGATGAAAAAGAAGTTTAGTAGAATTTGGTACTAGTTCTTATTTAGGTGTTTTGTACCATTACTACACTCTTAGAAACTGTCCCTCCATGCTTCCTGCATGAAGATGATGCAGAAACCTATTTCTTACAAAAGATTGTGAGCCACCTCCAGAATCTGCCTTCACTTTCCCGTCTTGCCACTACAACAGAAACTAAGACTGTCACAACATAATTTGTCTTGGACAATGCTGGGTCTACTAAATCACCAAAAGGCACACATCCAAAGAATCTTCAGGATCTATCTGTACCATACAGTTGGACCTTGGGGAGTACAGATGGGCCTGGACTTCAGGGGGTCAGGATCCAGAGGAGCAGAACATAAAACTTAATATGGAAGTTTCTTGATATGAGAACAATAAGATTTAATTCTTGGCAAAAGTCCTTTGAGATAGGAGTTTCACATTGTTAGGATGGCTCTTAAAAGTTTGGAGACAATGCACAGCTCACAGTGCATTAGGTAGAAATGTCAGAATGGCCATGACAAATGATGGAATAAACAAAAAAGTGCTGAGCAGGAGAAGTGCTCAGCATCATGTCTAGGCCACATTACAATTATCTCTGCACTTGGGCCGTCAATCTGGCAGACGCTACAGTATTGAATACATCTGTAGCAGTAAAAAGCACCCTAATAAGAAAATCACAGGGCAAACGCCTATTTTTCTTGGGCAAAGCTGTACCATCTGTAGTCAAAGATTATAAAGCTTTTTTGAAAAATATCCTCCAGGATGTTAAGGTCCCCTGACATTAACATTAATGCCTGAGCAATTACTAGAACTGTCCATCAAAAGTTGGGTTCTGTCAGACCCAACGTTTACAAAATATACATCCAGAAACCAAGGTGTGAAAGCAAGAACAGTCCCATTTATCATCATTCCAATGACTTACGTAGGAAAATCTGTGCTTCTCATTTTCACAAATGGCTCTTTCAGTTTAAAGGCCCTGGTTCCCAAAGGAGGAATGCTTCTACTAGGCAACACAACAAAACTCCTATTTAAATTTATTATTTCTGCCTGGGTCCTCCAGGCTCCTCATCCTAAGAGAATAGAGCCCAAGAAGAGAAGTTGCCATATTAGCAAGATAATTGACCATCATCTGGAAGCTGCTCACACAAAAAGGGAACAGAAGGGATATGTTTGACACAGAGGTAATCCATTTCAGCGTCTCTTGTTACACTCTTGGCCAGTTTTTATGGCAAATTAATGAACGTAGTAATTACAGTCTGAGAATGGCATTGTGACCAGAGGCTCATACACCTCAGGGATGAGCATCTGTGTCACACCACAAGTAAGCCACCTAGACCTGTAAATATGCTAACTAAGGGGGAGATGAATCTGAAATTGATGAAAAAGGAAAGCGATAATGAGTATCATGAGGCCAGCTTCAGCAGGACAAGGAATTTTAAGTAGAAAAAAAGAACTCCAGTTTGCCCTACTAACTTGGTTTTATTTATTTTTCCCCATCAAGATGCCCACCAGAATCCTGTAGGAGCTGCTCCAGAAGTTACTCAAAGCAGTCAATCTGGATGGCCCAAGGGGGTAGACTAGAGTGAACCCTGTGCTTCATTTCCCAGATTCAGCCTGCAAGATTAAAGGATCCATTCCCCCAGTTGCTGAGAGTACAGCTGAATGATAGCCTTCATATGCTAGCTCTCTCTGAAAGTTGCCCTGGCTTAAAAAGAGCTCCCTTATAAAGATCGCATGCACTTACCCGGGCAGCCTGCATCTCATGATGGCTTGATGTAGGGATGTAAAACACCACTCCAGACCCCATCTCAGGAGGATTAACAATAGCAATTCCATCTTCACAGTTCTCTCTGGGTTTGGCTGAGGCCTTCAGAGTGACTGTATCACTGCCCAACTTCCCTCTCAGCCCAGATAGGCCTCCCTTCCCCTAGTTTAATCCCAAAAGTACTCTCTAATAAGCTTCCTGCATGCTAATGTGCATCTCAGAGTCTGCTTCCTCAGGAACAAAATCTTCCATATTAGCTAATTCTAAATCACTCACTCAATCGATCAATGTTCAAATGTTATTTTAAAAACATATCAAAATCCCCATCCTACTGGGAAATGCCAGCTTTGAAATAACCATATCAAAAGATCCCCTATTTCAAAATATCTCCATAAAATGTTACAGATTTTCTTTATGGAACTACTTCAAAGACTCCTCTTAACATGTTTTCATCTTTTAAAACCAATTGTTGATATCTACATAAAACAGAAAAAGAAGGGTGGGAAATGAAATAAAATTTATTAAAATGAATGCTAACAGTGCTCTAGGTGATATATTATCACATTTAATTTTCCTCACAGGTGCACTAGGTAGACATTCAACCCATATATTTCTTCCTTCTTTAGGTAGGTGTCTCTCAGAAGTGGCTATACTGTGAAGTGAAAGAAGCTTAACCTTCAGATCTGTAAATTATATGTGCTCTTTCCAAGATCCTTCAAGGGACCAATAGCACTGTGTGTGGCTGACTGTACATACACATTTTACAAAAGCATAGTTTTTAAAAATTAATTTCCTAAAAGAGAGACTTACAAATTAAATAAGCTTCAGACTTCGCAAAACCTGGATCTGCCTCTGGTACCGTTTGTTGCTTTGGGTTTCCTCGCATTGGCCCTATGTTCAGTCCAAACTGGGCATGGGCTTTAGTGAGAGCCAGCATTAATTTTACTCCATTTATTTTTCCTGTAATTCGATCAAAGTCTTGAGTGAAAGCTGAGTTTCTTTCATTGGGTTTGGATAGTTGTTCCTCTAAGACTTTCATTATTTCTCAGAACAGAAATACTGGGCCTTCTTGTTATCAGCATTTCCAGGTTTTCAGCCTCAACATTTTCTAGCCTCATCACCATGCTGGAAGCAGGTTTGATAGAATGTAGAAAAAATTGGCCTGCACACCAAAGACATGTTGCCAATAACTTCCCTCTGACCTCAGGGGTGTGGGAGCAAACCGTGGAAGTGATTCTCTCTGAGTATTGGTCATACTCACATGAGAAACCATAGCTTTAAGGCAAATTTTTCTTCCAATGCTGTTTGCTCTTGGAAGCTTTACTTTCTGGTCCAACGATTTCCCCTGTTCCTTGCCACTGGGATATGCAGTCATTTATACTTAAAAGTACAGCTTTGATTGTAATGGTAATATAATAAAAGCTGTTTTAAAGTCTCTAATTAAGAAACATAGATTTTTATGTTACCAAAATTTTTAAAAATAGTAATTCACATTGCATTCTTTTAAAGCAGTTATACATTTGGAAGAGCCTTCCTGATATGGTACAAGATATGATGCTGAGCATAATGAAGACTATTGTCGAATTTGTAAGATAAAAATAACATTTTGCCTTAAAAAGAAAATTTTGGATTATGCAGGTTTTGAAACATGATGTAGAATAGCTGGACTGACATTTTCTCATCATTTTCTAAGTGTTCATTTTCAAAGCAAATGAATATCGTTAAAAGAACTTGTTTCAAAACTTACATTATTTTTTAGGGGAGAAATTTGGGGAACACTAAGATCTGAGTTCTTAATGACAGGTCCTCCTCATCACCAGACCCCCTTCCAGTTTTCACAAGATGCTATAATCATTTCACACTGGGGTGGGGCCTATCTCCACCATTTTTACCTGCAGCTAAGAATTATAAAGCTAATCTTAGACAAAATAGATCATGGTCTCCTAATCTGGCATCTACCAACCCTTAGTCCAAGAACAGATATCAAGGTCTCAGTAAAACCATTCAAATTAAATCCGAAATCATCTATATCTATGCATTATCCTTAAGTGTTTGGGAAGCAGTTAGTAATCTATAAAAAATAATCTATGAAAATGTTAATTCAATTCTCAAGCAATATGGAGATAACTCATTAACTCTTTCCAGAGACCATAATGCTTTGGTGTTGGTGCTGAAATTCAGACATAGTTTATTGGTTCAGAGAAAATAATAAGTGTCTTTTCTCTCTTAATCATATTTTACTCAAAATTTTAAAATTGATTATAATCACTATTTCCCAAAGAAATGGCTAATTTCAAAGGTTATGCCCCTGTGAGGTGGGTAGAAACATGGTCTCTCAACAGGGAATACGTTTTTCAACACTAATTTATCCCTTTAATCTACTCTAAATCAGGGAGTCTTAACTTTCTGTTTTTAGACTTTAGAAGGCATAGGGTATGTAGAAAGATGAGTGTGGCGAGGGTTAGGAAAACACAATAAGAGTGAATATCACTGGAAAATACACTTTCTGTCTTGAGGCTACACAGTCTTTATTACAATAACCACAGAAGAAGGCATTATTTTTGTACAGGGTCACTCTATGATCTTATCCCTATACTCCAACCCCAACAATATTTTAAGGACAAGAAATCCAAAGAATTATCAAGACAAAACAAATTGCATGGAACCATGGAAAATGAATATATGTGAGAAAGCAAAAACACAATATACTCTTCTTGGTCAAATTAGAGAAAAGTGGGTTCATTCAGTGGGATAAGCCTGTAGACTGAGACTAAATATTTGTAAGATATCCATTCACTCCAAGTTAATTTATAAATGTAATATAATCCTATTTAAAATTCCAATGGAGTATTTGAGCTAAATGTTGCTGAATGGTATTCTAATTACCTTTAATTCGATAAAGGTAAAATAACATGATACAGGTAAAAGGCAAGGTAAAAGGGAAAATAACATGATACACAATTGAGATAAGGCTTCAAATGTACACTACCAGGTTTCTTTTTTTTAAGTACGCCATCTTTATGATTTACTGAGTACTGTTCACAGGTTGTATTTTTTCTATAAAGCTTCTAGTAGTTTCTTCCAAATGGAAGTAATTGTTCTTCTATTTTTTGACCTCTTGGGAAATTTATCTGTGCCCTTCTTTCTGCATCCACTTCTTGCTATCAAGGTGATATTTCTGTGCATTTTACTTTCCAACTCTACTAAAAAGTCTATAATGTCAGTGTCTCTATCTGGCTGAGAGAGATTCTAATGAAGCTTTTATCATCTGTTCTCATCTGTTCCAAGTGCACTCCCATCTCCTGGCATTTGCTTTTCTTGAAGATGGTCCTTCTGCAGTTTGTTTCCTGAAGTCCAGCTCTGCAAGAGACCTCCTGTTAGAACTTGTGCTTTCATCAAAAGCATAGAAGTCTTCCAAAAGCTGGTCACCACAGAATGATTTTCAGTTTACTTAAAATGCAAAAAGGCAGAGGTGTGGTTTTAGAACATTTCCCCAGCTCCCCTGCCTCGCAAAACTCTGCTGTTTCCCGTTAAAGAGCTGGGTGTTCCAAGCAGGCAGAGCTCCCCCCACCCCATCCGCTGGTCACAGTGGGATGGGCATGTGCAAATCTTGGATGTCATGCTTTGTGTCTCACAGGGAGACAAGCCCCAAAAATATCAATTTCCAGCAAGTCTCCTACTGCCATGAGGAAGCAGAGACTGGCAACTTGTTGCTTCTCCCAATGAAGCCAGAAATGTGTGTAGAGTGAGATGTCCCAGGGGGTGCTTAGTGGGCTGGTGTGCACTCGGTGTGGTGAGGAACAACATGTGCCCAGGCCTTGGTGATGACTTCCTTCTCCCTGTGATGTTCTCATTTCATCAACTCCATTCTTATGTGGCCTCCCGCATTTGCTGGCCAATTACGCACAAGTGAATGCATCTAGGAGCTACTGGTATAGAGAGGAAAATGATCCTAAAAGCTGCTGATTTCACCAGGAGGAAACTTAACTACATTTTTAAAAGTTCACATATTCAAAATTGAATGTAAAAATTAAATTTTGTGAGTTTGTTACAATTGAAATTGAAACAGAAAAGTATAATGGCAAATTAAGTTCAAATGAGTTAGTCAACTAATAGATTCATTCCTTTGTTCATTTAGTTAAGAAATATTATTTGAACCAACTCCATGTATGCTGTTACAGAGACCTCCTTATCTTATCTGTTGCAATATTTTGTAGGACGATGTCTTAGCCCTGGTGATGTGTAATTCATTATGATAGCTGGCTTTTTCTGTCTTATGTCAATATACAACCAATGCCACCATTTAAACTGAGAAATAAGGTTATAAGTGAGGTTTAACATTTTCTCTGGACTTGTGAAACTTTCCGTATGTTGTTCAGTTTAACATATTTGTAGTGTGTCATTGAACTAAAAAAACCATACCCACATTTTCTCAATAAATATTAACATAGTCTACCATGATGTCTAGGAGATCAGAGCAAATTTTACATGTTACTCAGGCCAACTACTTTAAAATTGTGCTTAATATCTAAGTCTCCCTCCTCACAAAAATGATATCACATTAAATACCATTATTTATACATTGATTCTGGGGACTAAAGCCAGGTTTATTTATTTCTGATCATCTTCCAATTCATGCAACATCATCCATCTATTACCTACATTACCCTGGATTCTTCACTAAGTGGTACAAGAGTTCCCTGAGGGTTTGTCATCAGTTTCATACCTTGAGTCTACAAAGAAGTATAATAATGACTATCAAATCATACCAATTGCAGCATAACTCTAAAACATATTCAATGGAAGGGAGAAATGACACCAATATCAGCAGTAATAATATTAACATTAACCAAATTTATCATTGCTGTTTATTTTCAGACAAACACTACATTGAATACTTTATTGTATTATCATAGTCAATCTTCATTATAATCTCTGTATTATGCAGGCATCATTATCTCTATTTTAAAGTTAAGAAAATTGGGGTTTGGACATTTTGAGTAACTTCCCCATGGTTACACTTCTAGTGTCAAAGATAAAATTTGAATCTATCTGATTTTATCGAACTCTGAAGCAATAATTTTACATTGCATGTTGTATTGACTTCTCTATCCAGTGAGTCTCTTTGTTAAACTCTTCCATTTCCATAAAAGGATGTCAGCACTCCCAAATGTGTATGATCAGATATAGAAATGTACTGTAATTCAGAGATAAAAATTCACTAGAATATCAAACTGAGATAGGGATATAAAGTTCAGCTATTACTAACCCTTTTTTAAGAAAAGACAAACTAAAAGACTTTATTTTTTATTTATTTATTTGTTTTTGGAGACAGAGTTTTGCTTGTCGCCTAGGCTGGAGTGCAGTGGTGCAATCTCGGCTCACTGCAACCTCTGTGTCCCAGGTTCAAGCGATTATCCTGCCTCAGCCTCCAGAGTAGCTGGGATTACAGGTGTGTGCCACCACACCTGGCTAATTTTTGAATTATTAGTAGAGATGGGGTTTCACCATGTTAGCCAGCCTGGTCTCAAACTCCTGACCTCAGGTGATCCACCCACCTTGGCCTCCCAAAGTGCTGTGATTACAGGTGTAAGCCACCACATCTGGCCAAAAGACTTCATTTTTTATGGAGGATCATTTGAAAAACATGCAGTCTATTCATTGTTTTATCTTTTCTACCATTTAACCATGTATTAAGCAAGAGTAGCTGAAATTTGAGACTGCAATAAACAGGTTTTGCACCTAAACACTTTGGAGAAAATCAATCATTAACTAAAATCACACATAAAGAGAGACAGTTGAGTTGACTTTTATGTTTAGGTTTGGTTTTGATTATGCTATAAACATGCTGAATTTGAAGTTAGGGTATAGTACGCATGGGAAAATTTCCACGAGGTCTTTGAGTTATGTATTTTGAAATTAGAGTAAGGAGCTCAGAGTTGAGGTTTGGGATTTGATAGGATTTGTATGGACGTGACAGTTAAAGCTATCAAGGTAGAGCTTTCAGGGAAAATGAGAGAACAAAAAGCTAAATAATATATAATACCTCCAAAACTCCTTTGCCTGAGATTGGAAAGGAAGTAGTGAAATGTAAGGCTCCTTTCTGCTGCAGTTTCTGTTGACAAGCAATAGCATGAAATATGAGTGTTTAGGAACAGCTTAGTCATCAGATTTGGTTTTCTCATGGCTAGGCCACAGGTGGGAATGGATGCGAATGGTATTTGTAGTGGTGAAAAGTTGCAAGGGCAGAAGCCACATCCTGACCTCTGAGTCATATCATTGAGGAAGTGCTCTGGATTCAATAGTAAGACAATGTCCTTCCTGACCTCCACTCCTCCAACCCTTTAGATACTTTTGTAAGAAACTAATTCCCAGTATTCAATCCCATTCTTCTTGAATTATGTAGAGTGATTTCTGTTTATGTACTGGACTTTTACTGACATTTTAGGACACGTTTTTAAAATGTGAATTTAAGAAAATAAAAGGTAACAAATTTCCACTGGTTCTAAAAATGATGAGTTACCTAAGTTTTACTGATAATATAGCTTTGGTAGAATGTGAGAATGCATGTAATAATAATGGTGGTAATCAGCATCTAGTGCCGAAAAGCACTCTTTTACTATTTATTTTATTTTACTTTTTTGAGACAGGATCTCACTCCACCACCCAGGCTGAGTACAGTGGTGCTATCATGGCCCAATGCAGCCTCAACCGCCCAGGCTCAAGGGATCCTCCTGCCTCAGCCTCCCAAGTAGCCGAGACTACAGGCATGTACCACCATGCCTGGCTAATTTTGGATTTTTGGTAGAGCGGGGGTCTCACTGTGTTGCCCAGGCTGGTTTTGAACTCCTGGATACAAGTGATCCTCCTACTTTGGCCTCCCAAAGTGCTGGAAGTGCACAGTATATATTATATTCCTGTTTCACAGGTGGAAAAACTGAACATTAATGATTCAGTGCCTGATTTCACACAGTTATGAAGAGCTGAGGTTGTAATGGAAAATCCAGCAATCTGGCACCAGAATTTGTGTTTTTAAATACTATGCTATCCTGCCTCCAAATTCCTTTACACAGCATATAAAAGAATAAAATAAATCATGAGAAAGCAAAAGATGAGAATAAACACAAGAGTTTGTATAATGACAGTAAAAGAAATAAACTTAAGCCATAAAGGAGATGTAGAATAGTAGCTTTTTAAAAATTTAATTGTTACTGGCCTGGTGTGGTGGCTCACGCCTGTAATTCCAAGATTTTGGGAGGTGGGAGCGGGTGTATCATGAGGTCAAGAGATCGAGACCATTCTGGCCAACATGGTGAAACACCGTCTCTACTAAAACTACAAAAATTAGCTGGGTGTGTTGGCACACGCCTATAATCCCAGCTACTGGGGAGGCTGAGGCAGGAGAACCACTTGAACCCAGAAGGCGGAGGTTGCGGTGAGCCGAAATTGTACCATTGTACTCCAGCCTGGTGACAGAGTCAGACTCTGTCTCAAAAAAATACATATACACACACATATAAATACATACACACACATATATATATATACACACACATATAAATATATATACACACACATATAAATATATATACACACACATATAAATATATATACACACACATATAAATATATA
>NW_016817145.1:83803-87422 GCF_001698545.2 Rhinopithecus bieti | reverse complement strand
ATATATAAATATATATTTATAGTTATATATAAATTCATAGTTATATATAAAATATATAAATTTATAGTTATATATAAATATATATAGTAATATATAAATTTATAATTATATGTAAATTTATATTTATATAAATATAAATTGTCATTGTCATTTATTCAGCGTATTTGAAGGTATGTGACAAGGCAGTGCAATGGAAAGGATCAAAGCAAGACAAGAGAGAAAAACACTGGATCCATAACAGAAAAAGGGAGCAGCCTGTGGGAACCAGGGCTTATTGTTATGGCAAAGAAATGGTAACTCCTCTCAGAGTGGATAAAAACATGAATCATATGAGTGATTACTGTGAAGACAAACATATATCAAACACTGAGGACAAAAGACAAACAATTCATACTTAATGGACTCAAGTAAGGGGCTGCTGAAACTTACCTTATTTACTCTTGTGAAAATCTAAACTATCCCAGTCACTTTCTTGCCTCAATAGGCAAAGTATAGGAAATGACAGTGATCCTTTGTTGAATGATTGTGGATATATTACAGTGACTTGTGGGAGAAAGGGTCACAGTTAAGAACTTAAATTTCTTCATATAGTTCTGCAGCCACTGAATTTAAAGCCTCAGGAAATTGAATTAAAGGTGTGCAGCAATCAGGGTAGCCCAGGAGGTTTACTTTCAAGTACAAATGCCTGCTTTTTGTATTGCCATTCTTCTTTTGTGGGTAAACAGATAATAGGAGAAATCACTTTCTCCCAGACATTTGCTTAATAGAAGTTTCCAAGTCAACTTTTGTTGATAAAGGTTTTAGGAGAAGTAAAATTGCAGACAACTGAAATGCTTTGCCAAGATCACCCAGACTGTGATCAGATATTCATATAGAATATCCCTATTTATTTTCAGATGCCTAAGCAAGAGAGTACTGGTAGAAAGACAAAAAATAATAATTTTCTACATTTATTCATTGTGTGGTCAGTGCATGTACATATTTGCTTATTCAAGACATTGAATACCCTACTATGTGCTAGGTCTGCTCTAGGCAATTGGAATGCAGTGCAGTTTCTAAGCTTGTCTTGAAAAGTAACCAACACGGAGGTGGTGATGATGTTGGTAGTTACACTTAAAGGCAATGATTATGTAATGCCAGACATCAGTAATGTAAGCATTAGATTCAGCCAACACTTTTATAGGACTTATACATTTACCCCCTCATTTCAATTTAAATATTCCGGTCAGAAATTTTAAGCTGACATAACATTTTCTGGCAGGTAGGATTGCCTTTAAATTCATATTTCAGAAGAGTACCAATAGTTGATTCAAATTATTTGCAGCGTCCTTTTGGGACAAGTCATACTAGAGCAGAAAGAAGAGTTTGAAGGTCAGTAGAACCCAGAGCACCAACTTAAGATAACAAATAAAAGCAAACCCATGATGGTTTAAGGGGAAAATGTGCATAAGAAAAAAGTCCAATGATATTCATAGATATTGCATAGCAATATTTTATGTTGCATATGGGTTGGTATGCAGTCTTAACACAGATTCATATAGGGGGGCAAATTAATGACTGCTTAAATTTATTGATCTCTTCCCTACCCAGAATATTTTCAAAGAATATGTCATTTATATTTCCATCAGAAGGTAATTTTTCTAGAGCAGAATTCGCTGAATGTAGTCTGAAAATCACCACCACTGGAAACATGTAGGTGTTTAAAAACAAACAAAAAAACTGATTTTTTTTTTTTTTTTTTTGGAGATAGAGTCTTGTTCTGTCGCCCAGGCTGGAGTGCAGTGGCACCATCTTGGCTCACTGCAACTTCCACCTCCCGGGATCAGGCAATTCTCCTGCCTCAGCCTCCCGAGTAGCTGGGATTACAGGCGCATGCCACCATGCCTGGCTAATTTTTGTATTGTTTTTAGTACAGACAGGGTTTCACCATGTTGGTCAGGCTGGTCTCCAACTTCTGACCTTGTGATCCGCCTACTTCGGCCTCCCAAAGTGCTGGGATTACAGGCGTGAGCCACTGTGCCTGGCCTGAGAAACTTCATTTTAACCGGAAAATTTGAAGAATCATTGGAATTTTTAACTTAGACATACAAAATATATGATCTTCAAGAAAGGTTTTATAAAACCCTATGCAAATTTTGTGTTTGTGAATATTTCTAACTTTTTACAAAAAAAGAATTATACATTCCTTTTTTAAGTTGTATCTTTTTAAAATTAATAACATTTTTAATGGACAAATCATAATTGTATACATTTATAGGGTACAATGTGATGTCTTGATATATGTATACATTGTGGGATGATTAAATCAAGCTAGTTAATAACTGTCACCTAGCTTACCTATCATATTTTATGAGATATTTAGATTTTATTCTCTTATTTTAAAACATATACATTCACTGTAGTCATCCTGCTGTGTAATTGATCTCACAAGTTCTCTGGTCTGTCTGAAACTTTGTACGCTTTGAGCAATATTTCCCATTTCTTCTCTCCCTACGTCCTCTGGTACCATCATTCTACTCTCGGCTTCTATGCATTTTAACTTTTTTAGATTTTACATGGCATTGAAATCATATGATATTTGTCTTTCTTTGCCTGACTTATTTCACTTAGCATATTTCACTTAACATGAATCTCAAGCTCATCCATGTTGTTGCAAGTAACAGGCTTTCTTCTCATTTTAAGGCTGAATAATTTTCCATTATGTATATGCTACATTTTCTTTATCCATTCATTTGTTGACTGACATATAGGTTACTTCCTTATCTTAGCTAGTGTGCGTAATGCTACAATGAATATAGGAGCCCAGGTGTTCTTTTGACATACTGATTTTAATTCCTTTGGATATGCATAACAGAATTAAGATTGCTGGATCATTTGATAGTTGTAGTCTTAGTTTTTGGAGGAAATTCTATAATTTTTTTTCCATAAGAGCTGTACTCATTTACATTCCTACCAACAACATACATGAGTTCTTTTTTCTCTGCATCCTCTCCAACACTTGTTATTTTCCATCTTTTTGATCAAAGCTATTCTAACAGGTGTGAGGTGATATCTCATTGTGGTTTTAATTTGCATTTTCCTTATGATTAAACATGTGAAGTATATTTTAGTGTACCTCTTGGTCTTCTTTTGAGAAATGTCTGTTCAGGTTTCTTCTAACTGTTCTATGGCACCAAAAGATTAATTAATTGAAAACAAATGTAAGCCTTTGACCTTAAGTTCACAGTTTTCCTAACAATCTACTTGTTATTTCTTGTTCACTTTAATTTATTGTCAAAATAATCTGATTTAATCTAAGGAGTTAAGAAGGCTTTTTTAAAAAAGTGATTATAGGCTGGGTGCGGTGGCTCAAGCCTGTAATCCCAGCACTTTGGGAGGCCGAGACGGGCGGATCACGAGGTCAGGAGATCGAGACCATCCTGGCTAACACAGTGAAACCCCGTCTCTACTAAAAATACAAAAAACTAGCCAGGCGAGGTGGCGGGCGCCTGTAGTCCCAGCTACTCTGGAGGCTGAGGCAGGAGAATGGTGTAAACCCGGGAGGCGGAGCTTGCAGTGAGCTGAGATCCGGCCACTGCACTCCAGCCTGGGAGACAGAGCCAGACTCCGTCTCAAAAAA
>NW_016817145.1:64482-81614 GCF_001698545.2 Rhinopithecus bieti | reverse complement strand
TGATTATAGACCTAAAAAAGTCATCATTGTCTTAAGATTTAAAAAAACAATTCAGGCCAGGTGTGGTGGCTTACGCCTGTAATCCCAGCACTTTGGGAGGCTGAGGTGGGTGGATCACCTGAGGTCAGGAGTTCAAGACTAGCCTAGCCAATGTGGCGAAACCCCGTCTCTACTAAAAATATAAAAATAAGCTGGTTGTGGTGGCACACACCTGTAATCCCAGCTACTCCAGAGGCTGAGGCAGGAGAATGACTTGAACTTGGGAGGTAGAGGTTGCAGCGAGCCAAGATTGTGCCACTGCACTCCAGTCTGGGGACAGAGTGAGACTCCATCTCAAAACAACAACAACAACCCAACAACAACAAAAACAATTCAGGGTCACCTTAGGTAACTAGGAGAAGGCCTACCCAAGTAGGGGAAGTATTGTGTTCTTTATGTGGAAAGAAATGCAACTCATCTCTTTTGAAAGAATAGGCCGGGCATGGTGGCTCACACCTGTAATCCCAGCACTTTGGGAGGCTGAGACGGGCGGATCACAAGGTCAGGAGTTCGAGACCAGTCTGGCTAACATAGTGAAAGCCCATCTCTACTAAAAATACAAAAAATTATCCAGGTGTGGTGATGTGCACCTATACTCCCAGCTACTGGGGAAGCTGAGGCAGGAGAATCATGTGAACCCAGAAGGCGGAGGATGCAGTGAGGCAAGATCGCACCGTTGCACTCCAGCCTGTGCGACAGTGCAAGACTCCATCTCAAAAAAAAAAAGAAAGAAAAAGAAAAGAAAAAATAAAAGACCAGAGAAGCTGAAACGCCTTGAAAAATAAAAGACCAGAGAAGCTGAAACACCTCAAGGCAGGGGAACAGTGGCATCAGGCGAATCTGGAAATGGAGGCCGTACCAGACAATTTGCCACTTCTGAAGAATGTTAAGGTTTCCTCTGAGAAGCCACTTAAGTATTTTTGGCAGAGCTATATATGTAAGTGTAAAGGCGGTATGATGAGGAGAGCTTTTAGGGTTGAATGTGTCTAATTTTCATTTAAATAAAACCCCCAAACTGTTGCCATACTATTTAACATTTTAGAGGAAGGCAAGTGTGAATATATGAGGAACAATCCGAAGGTGATTTCAGCGTTTCATCCAAGATGTGATTGTAACTTGAATCAGGAGATTTATAAATGGGTGATGAATAACAGTAAGAAATAGAAGGTCACTAGAAATCTTTAGGTGCTATAGGATCACACACAGAGACTGAGAGAGAAAAGTGCTAATTTTGATGGCTGGCTTTTTGGCTTGTGCAACTAAAGTGAAGACAGTGTTTTAAACACAAGGAACTCTGAAAAGAGAGTTCTGTGATATGGAAAGGAGAATGAAGTATTTGGTCCTGGATAAACTGAGTTTTAATTTCTTTTGAGAAAATAAAATATGCACATCTAGTAAACAGATATGTATGAAAATAAAAGAGGACATCAGAACTGAAGGTACACAATTTGGAAACCATGTGGACCTCTAATTTTGTCTTAATCATACCTCATTAATTGCACCAACCCCAAAGTGTCCAGTCATTTCCCTCCCCAAAACTGCTAGAGCCCTCATATTTCTTTCTATCCAGTGTGCTAAATAAAAATCTATATTCTTCCAAAGTCATCTGGTGAGGCATCATTTCCTTTTAAGTTTTCCAGTTTAATCTCAGTCTCAGAGCACCATCAAATTTCCTGTGAATTCCAATAATCAAAAGTTCCAGAATCCATACTACCAATTTGTGTGTGTGTGTGTGTGAATAATTTTCTCCTCGCTCTATTAGATATTATTTTCTGTCTCTCCAGTGAGATTTTAAAACCTCCAATGAAAAAAAAAAAAATCTGCATCTTTTCCTTCTACAGCATCTGTCATAAAACTGGTTTCAAAGCAGATGCCTGAGACAGTGATTCTAGTTTTATGTCACTAGCACAGCAGGTATTGACTATGCAGATATTGAGAAATACTCAATATAAAATATAGTCAGTATGTAAAATGTGATCAGAATCAGAAGGAAATAGTAAATGTTGAACCAGATTTAGGAAGACACAGTATAAACAGTGGACCATAAATGGCTACAGTCCATAGCAAATAAAGTAAGTAGTGATGTGCTTTGGAGAGAATCAAGTGAATTCAATATGATGGAGCAGAGACTATATGGTCAAATCAGCCTAGATTTAAACTGGGCTCCTATTCCCTATCATCTGCATTATCTTGGGTTTGTGAGTCAACTTTATGGGTCTATTGGGAGCAGCAGTTCTTCCTGGCCCCTGGATGCACTGGTAAGTCCTTGCAGAGTATTCCCAACTGCAAAGCCTAACTGTCCTCTGACCTTAAATTGTTATTTTTATCTAGCTGTGTGGGCTATTCTGAAAAGTAGGTGAAAAACCCCAACCCGTTGCCACACTATTTAATGTTTTAGAGGAAGGCAGCTGTGAATATATGAGGAACAATCAGAAGGTGATTTCAGTGTTCCATGCAAGATATGATTGTAACTTGAATTAGGAGATTTATGAATGGGTGATGAGTAAGAGTAAGAAATAGAAAGACACTGGAAATCTTTAGGTGCCGTAGGATCACACACAGAGACTGAGAGAGAAAAGTGCCAATTTTTTCTTTTATCAAGTTGTGTGGGCTCCTAGTACTGTATTACTGTATTATTACTGTATTACTACTTGCTCCCATCATCTATAAAATTGATATGATAATTCTACCTCATAGTATTGTAATAATGACACAGTGCCTAACATTTTGGTAGTCTTTACAGAAATTCTGGTTCTAAGAAATGCAACTTTCCCACATAATTATAGCAGAGGTGTCCTTCCATGAAGTTCAAACATAACCAGCTGGGAGAGTCCAGGCATTTATTTGCTTTTACTTCAAAAAAGATTGGCAGTAGAATGCTGAGCACTGGAGCCTATGAAGCAGAGAAAGGAAGAATGAGTTTGGAAAATGTTGTTTTTAAAAGGAAAGGCTTTTTGCAAAGGCAGAGGCTTTGAGTGACTCATTTTATAATTGTTCACACATTACATCACTGTTGGGTGCTGTGTGCATGCTGGGCTTTAGTGATGTTAGTTAAAGATGGCTTCAGAGAATAGATGAGCATTTATCCCTGATGAATGACATTTAGCCTAATTTACAGAAATAATCAAGTGAGAGCATGGGTTTCATTTCCAGGGTCAAAGAAAGATGTTTACCTGGCTAAGGCATGACACCGCTGCCTTTTCAGATTCCAGTGCAGTCCTCTGACCATATTGGGAATGATATGTAAAATAATAAGAGTTTCAGAAAATAAGAATGGGGGTGAGAGGAATCACAGAGGACTCCCAAGGACAAAGCAGTTGGAACAAGGTAATCACAAGTTACCAAACACCACCTTGAAACCTTTGTCTACCTGACTGCAAAACTTTCTTTTTGTAATCGTTGACTTCACAAATGCCTAAGCATTTATATACTGTGCCCTTAGTCATTTTTAGTTCTTATAAGAATACAATTCAACAAGATATCCTAAGATCTATGTTTTCTAAAAGCCCTCACTTATAATTTCCCTCCCCAATTCATTTGCTTTAATTTCAGAGCTTAAAACACATGTGTTTTCCAGGTGACTTACATATTTCCTTAATTTGGAAACTTTATTTTTCCTTCTACTTGAACACTCAATGAGTTGTACTCTATTTCTCATTATTATTAAAATCCTCTGAAATATCATATCCCATCCTTTATTCTCAAAGTTGATTGTGCCTGTGGGCAATCAGTAAGAAAAACATGTGTCCTATAACTGTTTTTCCAAAAAAAAAAGTGAAGCAATTCTATAGAGCTCTCTACACTTTCTTACCTAGAGATTTGTACTCAGTAGAACTTTCTAGGCAAGGTAGGGAGACTGTCCTATTTTTAAAAGATAATTAGTTTTTTTGAAGAATCATTATAAAATTTAACCTAGTCATAACTTGAAGATTCCAAGATAAAATTAATCCATTTATTCAACAATGATTTATACAATGACTTCTATATTCATAGCTCTATTCAAAGCATTGATTATAAAATTAATTATACAACCTGTTCTCAAAAAGATGTGAGACAGTAGAAGAAATAATCATCCAAACATACAATTATATTACTATGTGGTGAGAGTAATGATAGTGGGATATAAAAGTTATTGATAGATATTAAGAATAGAAGAATATAGAAGTGAGAATTCAGAGAATTATTAAGAAAATTTCACCAAGATTAAAATGCATAACTTGAGTTATAAAGCATGAAAATAATTAGCTGAGAAGAAGAGTCCCTTCCAAAAAGAGATGAACAAGTACCTATGTCAAAAAGCACTGGTAATGGTGTGGAGGTGGGACTGGACACAGAGTGAATGAGGAACAGTTGCATGCTGCAAGAGTGAGCTGTAAACCTGGAGAGGTGGGCAGAGGCTGTATCTTGGAGAACCCCACGAGCTACCTTAAGGGGCTTAACTTGTATATGACAGGTGACGGGAAGTCATCATGAGGTTCTGAGGAAAAATGACACATTTTGATTTGCATTTTTATTTAATTGCAGTTTATTGTGGATGATCTAGCTTGGATGTTTGTCCCCTCCAAATTGCATGTTGAAATGTGATCTCCAGTGTTGGAGGTAGGCCCTAATGGGAGGGGTTTCGGTCATGGGGGTGGATCCCTCATGAATGGCTTGGTGCCCTCCCCATGGTAATGGGTGAATTCTCAGTATTAGTTCATGCGAGAACCCACTGTTAAAAAGAGCCTGGCACCTCCTCCACTCTCTCTTGCTCCCTCTATCACCATGTGACATGGCTGCTCCCCCTTTACCTTCCGCCATGAGTAAAAGCTTCCTGAGGCCTCACCAGAAGCTGAGCAGATGCTGGTACCATGCTTGTGCAACCTGCAGAACTATCAGCCAACTAAAACTCTTTTCCTATAAATTACCCAGTCTCAGATTTTTTTTTATAGCAAAGCAAAACAGATTAGCACAGTGAGGCAGAAAATTAAAGGTAAGATGGTTGAAGGCAATCTATAAAAGAATTGATAACATTTAATTTTTAATATTGATTAGTACACATACTTATAACACAAGCTTAGTATAGCTGTTCATCTCTATTTGAGATTCAATTTAAGAACAAATATTACAATGGAAGAAAACAACAACAATTGAATTTGGGTAATCACTTAATAGCTAAGCTTCTAATTCCTTATATGTAATTTGAGGATGATACCTACCTTAATTTAGTTATGAAGGTTTAAGAAACCAATGTATGGACAGCTCCTGTTCATTGGTCACTGGACTGAATAATCAGAAGACATAGCAGAGTCAAGAGGGTAGGTGTTCTCAGAATGTAAATGTTGGATATGATAAACTAAGTCAGTGTGGCTACAGGAGAAAATAAGAACAACACTTAGAAAAAGGAAGTTTATTACATTCATAGACCCTAGAATGGGAGTAATCACATGCCATGCAGGGCTACAGGGAAAGTGCCAGGTTTTGGTCGGAGAACTTGAAAAGAAAAACTTCAGCTGAATTAAATTTAAAGGAGTTTAATTGAGCAATGAATGATTCAGGAATTGGGCGGCCCTCAGAATCACAGCAGAGTCACAGAGACTCCAGTGCAACCACATGGTGGAAGAAGATTCATAGACATAAAAAGGGAAATGATGTACAGAAATTGGAAGTGAGGTATGGAATAACTGGATTGGTTACAGCTCGGCATGTGCCTTATTTGAACACAGTCTGAACACTCAGCAGTGTATGAATGGTTGAAGTACGGCCACAGGGACAGGCCAAGACTTAGCTATTGTTACAGGTGCATACTCCTAAGTTAGGTTTTCAGTCTTGTCTATCTATTAACTTAGGTTGCAGTTCATCCGCAAAAACTCAAATATAGAAGTACGGAGTCATTCTCAGGCCATATTTAGTTTGCTTTAACAAAGCAGAAAACAAGAGCCAGGGAAAAGTCTATGCCAGAGCCTTTATTGAGTTTTCTGCAGGAAAAGCAAGGTAGGGCAGAGTAAACAGCTGAGGGCTGGCTAGTTTGAATAATTCCAGCATGGTTTGGGCTATAGGGTAGTCTAGTTGCCTGGTACCTGGCCCTGAGATGATTTATGGCAAAGGAAATATTGCCTTGGTATATGAGAGTCAGATAAAGAGGCAACTGGGGCTATAGGCTAGGGATTGGTTGGTTTGTATGTGAGAGATGTGCCCTTAGCCAAGTTCTTTCTTATCTCTAAGAAAAGGCTAACCCTGACAGCAGCAGTCTATCTCTGGTCAGCAAGCTTTGTAAAATATCAAAACCTCATAACATACAGAAAGCAAAAGTCCCAGGATCACACCATGTCAAGGAGTGCAGCCCATCTGTTAGAATTTTGCGCAATGGAATTTCATATGACGTTTTAGAGGAATTTCATATAAAATTTTACATAGTGGACTTCCATGTATAATTTGTGTTGAATGAAGGTCCATCTATCGAAGCAAAGAAGAAAAAAAGAAAGGGAGGAAGGGAAAAATAAAGAGAGGGAGGGTTGGAGAGAGGAAGGAAGGAAAGAAGGGAAGGAGGGAGGGAGGGAGGCAGGCAGAACAAGAGCAAAATGAGCCAAAACTCTAAAATCTCTTCATTAGATTGTTCCTTCAATAGTTCAATTACATAAAATTGTATTTTTACATTTAGATTAGTTCTCATTACTCCTACGAGGTGACATTTGACAGTCTGGGGACATTTTTGATTGTCACAACTTAGGGACTACTACTAACATTTGGTGGCCAGGGATGTTGGTAAACATCCTATTATACACAGGACAACCTCTCACAAAGAATGATCTGGCCCCAATTGTGAGTAGTGCCAAGGCTGGAAAACCTTGGTTTACATTAATGTTACTTTAGAGTGGGATGGCATTTTGTAAAACAGTTATTCATCTTTACCTACTACACCTGAGGAAATTAAGGCCAAAATAATGAATTATAAAAGCATTCATATGTATTAGAATGTTTTGCTTCCAAAACTTATATTTAGTCAGAACAAAACTTTATTTCGTGGTTTACATTATTTTTCATAATTTGTTGAAGTCCTAGTGCCATTTGATTTTTTAATTTTCTAATCAGATTGGTCACATGTCTAGCTGCTTTTCTTGCCCTTATCTGACAGGAGTAGGATTTTAAAAAAATATTAGGGAGAAATACCCAAAGTCTGCTTTCTCCATGAAACTATAGGCTTCTGAGGACCCAGCTCACCAACCGGACAACTAACAGCTTCCCCCATTATACGTGAAATTCATGGTTGTAAAGACAGAAGTGCGAAGAGTAAGATTTAAGAGGTGGACAGCTTTATTGCTCACTATAGATTGAAACAAGAGGAAGGGAAGATTACTACGGGGCAACATTGCTTTTGATTCTGTTATAATGGAAAACAGTATTTTAAGGGTAAAAAATAAAAGGGAAAGTTGTAATCTTAAAACAAATTTTGATCATGATTCAACAACTATGGCCACTTTTGGCATGTTCTGAGTCAGATGTAAAGAATAAAAGCAGCCTGATGAAAAGCAAAGATGCCACTTTTGGGTAGCCTGGAGTAGTAATGGATACAGATAAGGAATATGATATTCTGAATAAATTGTGTGTTAAAAATACTGCTTAGGTGGCTTGGCCACGTAGATGTAATAATGACAATTTATTAAATAATTTGTATTCATAAAAATGTGATGAAAATATGGTTAAATGCATTTTGTAAGTTCACCCAAAGAAGTCCAACATTACAGTTCTTTTTACCAGGTAATGTAAGAAGGCTGAGGTTGGTTTTCCACCTCTTCCTCTTTAATTTTCAACTTTCGTTCTTTTGTTCAAATTCTAAATCCATCCTAGCAAAGTGCGGAGCACTCAGGGAAAGAAATCAGTAAGTTGAATTGAATTGACTTGCACCACACTATCTTCTTCTGGGTATTTTTAACTTTCTTAAATAATCCATGGGCTTTTCATTTTTTTCTACTACCATAGCTTAAATTACCATCTGTATGCCAATGATTCTTAAAATTGCATTTCTTTTTATGATAAATCACTATTTCTAACTTCTTTCTATGAACTCAACACCTCCTCCATTATTTCATCTAGGCAAATGCCTTCCAAACTCTCAGTAATTTGTAAAGGAAACCCTGAATATCCCTGGTGTCCTGAAAGTTAAATTTAAACTGTCCACATAAAGAGAGATGAAAGTTCTATAGCACAATAGGGTGACTATGCTAAAAATAATTTATTGTATATTTCAAAATAGCTAGAAGAGAAGATTTGAAATGTCCCCAACACAAAGAAATAACTGTTTGCAGTGATGGATATCCTAATTACACAAATTTAATCATTACACATTGTATGCATGCAATACATCACATGTGCTCCATAAATAGGTACAATTGTTATGTATTAGTGAAAGAGAGAGGAAAAGAGGAATGGAAGGATAATTTTAGGATCTTTAGAGTATGGATCCATCCAGTCTATATGTAAGTGTCAATATGCTCAAAATTTGCCAAGAAAACAAATAAGATAAAGACAGTACAGTGTTCAGGACATTTATCAGCAATGATCTTGGCAGGAGCTGCTTTGCTTTAATCATGTGTTGAGGAAAACAATCACACATCACAAGCAGGAACAAGAATGGAAGAACAGAGGTAATTCAATTTCTATAGTGTTTTTTATTTTACTAACTTGCAAAGAACCTGGTATATATAGACACTTATTAAATATTTTTTGAATAATTGACTAAGCTGGAACTCTGTAGTTCCAATCTCTTTAAAAGATTAGCAAACGTTTATGTGAAAAGGTCCAAACAGTAGATACTTTAGACTTTGAGGATCATATTATCTCTATCATGTAGGGCAAAGACAGCCATAAAACACCAGTTTCTCATACAGTCATTCATAGTAGCATTTCCATAAACTCCTACTTCTGTATCTATTTAGTTTATAGTATCAACGTCTGCATAATTTGCTTTATCCCACTTTAGAGTGGATAAGCCATTCATACCCCTAGTTAAGCTTTGCCTCTTCCTCTCTGAGCTATTACTTTTTACATATGCAAGAATGCTGCCCTATCAACTGCCCCCCACCTTGTATCTCAATTTTCTTTATCTCTTGAATTAATCCTATCAGCATACACACACTGTTATTTCTCACATTTTATTACAAGGGAACTTCTCTTGATTTCACTTCCATCCTCCTGATGTCATCCTAAATCTTCTGCTCTCTTTAAAGCCAAGTTCCTTTAAAGAATCATCCGTTTTGACAGTCTCCAGCTCCTCATTTCCTATTCTCTCCTAAATCCACCATTACAAACAGAATTTTGCCTTTCTTATTGCATCACAAAAAAATTACCCTTGTCAGTGTCACCAATGACTTCGATATTGCTGACGTAATTCTCACTCCTCATCATGTTTATCAAAATCATTTAACACTCCACCCTGAAACACTCCTTCCTTGGTGTCCAGGACATCACACTGTCCTTGTTGTTTTTTTCCTACAGTGTTAGCTCTTAATTCTCAATCTCTTCTCCTTTTCCTTTTTCATGCCTTAAAAGATGAGGTGAGACATTAACAACTTAGTGTTCTGAAGCATTTCCTTACACTTCTTGTCTTTCTTCATACACTTCCTTAATGATCTCATCAAATTTCACGTCTTTAGATAATATATATTTACTGAAAGCTTCCAAATGCATTATAATGAGCACCTCTCTGTTATTCTTGAGATATATATTCAATATATACACAATATCTCCACTCTTTTGTCTAATAGAATCTCATACTAAACTGAACTCCTGATTCCTTGTCATACCCATACCACACCAAAAAAAAAAACCTTACTATGTTCATCAAATTTATAACAAGTCCAGCCTTTCACAAAACTTGGAGTCACATTATCTTTGACTTTTATCTTTGTCCAATATCTCATATCCAATCTATACTTATTATTCCTTAAGTTTACATTCAAAAGAAATGCATAATGCAATCATTTTTGTTACTTACAATGCTTCCACTTCGGCCACATCATCATTCTGTTTCACCTAGATTACTACAAATACTGCCCACGTAGATCACCTTCTTCTGTCCTTTCCCTATTCTGCCACAGTCTAATTTCAACAGAGCAGCTAAATTGATCTCTTTAAAACTAATCTAAAAGTCCCTAATGGTTCTTTCTCTCTGTTGCTTAGAATAAAATCCAAAGTCATTACAATGTACTCCAAGCTCTATATGATCTGGCTCCTGTTAATGGCCACCTGATCATCCTTCTTACTACTTCCCTACTTTCTCAATCCATTCTAACCACATTTGATCTGCATACTCTTCCCAAACCATGCCATTACATTTCAAACTTAGGGTCTTTATACTTGCTGCTTCCTTTGCCTTCAATTATGCGCTTCCCCCATCTCAGGAACACATATACATCTGCATGACTGACTTTCTTTTTTTTTGAGACAGTCTTGCTCTGTCGCCCAAACTGAGGCAGTGCAATCTCAGCTCACTGCAAGCTCCACCTTCAGGTTCACAGCCATTCTCCTGCCAGCCGTCCCAAGTAGCTGGGACTACAGGTGCCCGCCACCTTCGCCCGGCTAGTTTTTTGTATTGTTTTAAGTAGAGACACCGGGTTTCACTGGGTAGCGCAGGATCCTCGATCCCAGACTGGTGATCCTCAAAAGTCTCACCGGACTCAAAAAAGTGGCTGATAACAGGCTTGAGCCCACCGTGCCCGGCTGATTACACTTCTTATTCCAGGTATTACTCACAAATGCTACTTATTCTGGATTAAAACATAAATTAAAAATTGAAACAGATCTAGAACTTAAAAACAATAGTAGTGCGAAAAATAAGGAAAGAAGTGCATAAGAAGAATCAATATAAGTAACAAAAAAAATCAAAGGACTGACTGACATCCTGCCTCCAAATATAAATTTCCATAGTATTTTTTTTATACTACTTAAGTTTTAAATTTAATGACATAGTTTCTACAAATTGCAGACTAGTAGAAATGGAGCCATCCTAGGGCACCAAACATCAAAAATAGTAGTGAAACTTTACAAATATCTTTTTCACCCTCAGACATAATGCTCCTTCCATCCCATTCAAAAAAATGTAAACCATTGTTTACCTACCACTTATAAGTAATAAACAACTAGTACTTTGTGTCTGGTTCTGATCAGTTAACTAGGTAAAGCCTCCTGTTCCACGCATGTTGCCAAAAATTTCATTCTTTTATTATAATAGTAAATACAAACCTATAGGTTCTTTATCAAAGTCAACACTGATGGACACTAGACCAAAAAGCTTATTGTAATAGTAAGTGATAAACATACAAATAAGATGTCTTTATTATATAATGATTTCCTTCCATGAATAGATACCTGTTAAGGAGTCAGGGACCTGAGAAGACCTCTGAACCAGTACAAGAAAAATAAAGTAGAAAGGATCATGGACATTATTTGTAATCCCAGATTGAAAATTCAATTTCTACGCTTTCTCTAATAACTAAACTCTGACATAAAGAATAAATCATTAGACATAATATCACTTCCCCAATCAAACTCTTGTGATTCCATGCCTGTCTTACTTTAACCTTAACCTGCATCTTCGTAAGCTGAGGATGCGGCCACCTCAGCGACCCTGTATATTTGTGTTAACCTGCACAAATGTTCATAAGCATGTGGTTAAACATATGGAAATCTGGGCACCTGAAAAAAAGAACAGGACTAACAGTGATGGTCAGGGAACAAGGGAGATAACCATTGGGCCTGACTGCCTGAGGGGCCAGACAGAACAAAGTCATATTTCTCTTCTTAGAAAAGTGAATAGGAGAAATATTGCTGAATTCTTTTCTCAGCAAGGAACAGTCCTGAGAAAGAGAATGCATTCCTAGGGGAGGTCTCTAAAATGGTCGCTCTAGGATGTCTGTCTTATACGGTTGCAGATAAGGGATGAAATAAGCCCCAGTCTCCTGTAGTGCCCCAGGCCTATTAGGATAAGGAAATTCCTGCCCAGTAACTTTTAGTCAGACCGGTTGTCTGCTCTCAAATGCTGTCCCCTGATGAGATGTCATCAATGACAGTGCGTGCCCAGTGGGACATGAAACTTCATTAGCAATTTTAATTTCACCCTGGTCCTGTGATCTCCCTCTGCCTCCATTTGCCTTGTGATATTTTATTGCCTTGTGAAGCATGCCTTGTGATATTTTATTGCCTCTGTGACCCATACCCTATTTGTACACTCCCTCCCTTTTGAAATCCATAATAAAAACTTGCTGGTTTTGCCACTTGGGGGGCATCACGGAATCTGCTGACATGTAATGTCTCCACTGGACACCTAGCTTTAAAATTTCTCTCTTTTGTACTCTTTCCCTTTATTTCTCAGACTGGTTGATACTTAGGGAAAATAGAAAAGTGCCTACATTGAAATATCGGGGCTGATTCCCCCAATAATACCCAGCAGTGGAATAGCTGGGTCAAATGGTAGTTCTATTTTTAGTTATTTGAGAAATTTCTGTACTGTTTTCCATAGAGATTGAACTAATTTACGTTCTGCCTTACAGTGTATTAATGTTCCCTTTTCTCCACTAGTATCTGTTGCTTTTTAACTTTTTAGTAATAGCTATTCTGACCAAGGAAAGATGATATCTCATTGTAATTTGCATTTCTCTGATGACAGTTATGTTGAACACTTTTTCATGTGTTTGTTGACTACTTGTATTTCTTCCTCCTAGAAATGCTCGTTCATGTCCTTTTCCGTTTCTTATGGGGTTGTTTCTTTCTTGTTGAATTATTTCAGTTTCTCATAGATTCTGGGTATTAATCTTTTGTTGGAGGCATAATGAGTAAATATTTTCTCTCATTCTGTAGGTTGTCTGTTTACTTTACTGATTACTTTGTTGTGCAGAAGCTTTTTAGTTTAATTAAGTCCCATTTGTCTATTTTTGCTTTAGTGGCATTTACTTTGGGGTCCTATTAATATATTCTTTGCCTAGGCCAATGTTTCGAAGAGTTTTCCATAGGCTTTCTTCAATGATTTTTATAGTTTCAGGTCTTAAATTTATATCTTTATTGCATCATGAGTTAATTATTGTACATAATGAGAGATAGCAATCCAATTACATTCTTCTGCATATGGCTAGGCAATTTTCCCACTGTCATTTATTGAATAGGGTATCCTTTCTCCATTGTTTATTTTTGCAAACTTTGTTGAAGATCAGTTGGTTGTAGGCATGTGGTTTTATTTCTGGGTTCTCTATTCTGTTCCATTGATTTATTTGTCTATTTTTGTACCAATACCATTGCTGTTTTAGTTACTATAGCCTCATAGTATGATTTGAAGTCAGGCAATATGTTACCTCCAGCTTTGTACTTTTTTATTGCTTTGGCTAATCAGCCTCTCTTTTGTAGGGGACTTTATAATTGCTTTTTTCTAATTCTATGAAAAATGAATGAATTTGTATTTTAATAGGGATTACCAATCCTTGTCTGTAAATTGCTTTGGGAAGTATGGTCATTTTAATGATATTGATTCTTGCAGACTATGAGCATGGGATGTTTTGCCATTTGTTTGTGTCACCTATGATTTCTTTCATCAGTGGTTTGTAGTTCTCATTATGGAGATCTTTCATCTCCTTAATTAAATGCACTCCTAGATACTTTTTGGTGGCTATTGTAAATGCAGTTGAGTTTTTGATTTGGTTCTCAGCTTGAACATTATGAGTATACATAAAATAAAATCAGAGAGGTGACTGATTTTGTATATTGATTTTGTATACTTAAACTTTACTGAAGTCGTTTATCAAGTCTAGAGGTGTTCTGGAAGAGGCTTTAGGGTTTTCTAGGCTAACAATTATGTCATCAGCAAGCAGAGATAATTTGACTTCCTCTTTTCCAATTTGGATGCCTTTTATTTCTTTCTCTTGCCTGATTGCTCTAACTAGGACTGCCAGTAGTATATTGAATAGGAGTGGTGACAGTGAACATCCTTGTCTTGTTTCAACTCTTCAGGAGAATGTTATCAACTTTTCTCTAGTAAGTACAATGTTGGCCGTGGGTTTATCATATATGGCTCTTATCATTTTGATGTCTGTTATCGGGGGAAACCCCACCCCCAATATTCAACGTGGGTTCTTTTCTATTTCCCTAAGCATCGGCTGGTCTGAGAAATAAAGGGAAAGAGTACAAAAGAGAGAAATTTTAAAGCTGGGTGTCCAGGGGAGACATCACATATCGGTAGGTTTCATGATGCCCGTGAGCCTTAAAACCAACAAGTTTTTATTACCGATTTTCAAAAGGGGAGGGAGTGCACGAATAGGGTGTGGGTCACAGAGATCACATACTTCACAAGGTAATCAAATATTACAAAGCAAATGGAGGCAGGGCGAGATCACAGGACCACAGGACGGGGCGAAATTAAAATTGCTAATGAAGTTTCAGGCACGCATTGTCATTGATAACATCTTATCAGGAGACAGGGTTTGAGAGCAGACAACCAGTCTCACCAAAATTTATTAGGCGGGAATTTCCTCGTCCTAATAAGCCTGGGAGCGCTACAGGAGACCGGGGCTTATTTCATCCCTTCGACTTCGTTATTAGGCGGGAATTTCCTCGTCCTAATAAGCCTGGGAGCGCTACAGGAGACCGGGGCTTATTTCATCCCTTCGACTTCGACCGTAAAAGACAGCCACCCCCAAAGCGGCGATTTAGAGGCCTACCCTCTGGGGTGCATTCTCTTTCTCAGGGATGTTCCTTGCTGAGAAAAAGAATTCAGCGATATTTCTCCTATTTGCTTTTGAAAGAAGAGAAATACGGCTCTGTTCCACCCGGCTTACTAGCAGTCAGAGTTTAAGGTTATCTCCCTTGTTCCCTGAACATTGCTGTTATCCTGTTCTTTTTTCAAGGTGCCCAGATTTCATATTGTTCAAACACACATACTCTACAAACAATTTGTGCAGTTAACGCAATCAGCACAGGGTCCCGAGGCAACATACGTTCTCCTCAGCTTATGAAGATGACAGGATTAAGAGATTAAAGTAAAGACAGGCATAGGAAATCACAAGGGTATTGATTAGGGAAGTGATAAGTGTCCATGAAATCACAATTTATGTTCAGAGACTGCAGTAAAGACAGGCATAAGAAATTATAAAAGTATTAATTTGGGGAACTAATAAATGTCCATGAAATCTTCACAATTTATGTTCTTCTGCCATGGCTTCAGCTGGTCCCTCTGTTTGGGGTCCCTGACTTCCCGCAACAGTGTGTTTTATTTGTTGTTTGTTTTTCTTTGAGATGGAGTCTGTTTTTTTTTTTATTTGTTGTTTGTTTTCTTTGAGATGGAGTCTGTTTTTTTTTTTTTTTTTTTTTTTTTTTGAGATGGAGTCTCATTCTGTCACCCAGGCTATAGTGCAGTGACATGATCTTGGTTCACTGCAACCTCTGTCTCCTGGGTTCAAGTGATTCTCCTGCCTCAGCCTCCCAAGTAGCTGGGATTACAGGTATGTGGCACCACACCTAGCTAATTTTTGTGTTTTTAGTAAAGATAGGGTTTTGCCATGTTGGCCAGGCTGGTCTTAAATTCCCGACCTCAAGTGATCCACCTTCCTCAGCCTCCCAAAGTGCTGGGATTACAGGTGTGAGCCACCACACCCAGCCAGATGTATTTTTTTTGATGCCTAATTTTTTGAGGATTTTTATCAGGAAGGGATGTTAGATTTTATAGAATGCCTTTTCTGCATCTACTAAGATGATCATATGATTTTTATTTTTAGTTCTGTTTATGTGGTGAGTCACATTTATTGATTTGGAAATGTTAAACTCCCCTTAAATCCTTGGAATAAAACCCACTTCATTGTGAATAATTATCTTTTTGGCTTGCTAGTAGTTTCTTGAGAATTTCTAATCTATGTTCATCATGGCTATTGGCGTGTAGTCTCGTTTTTTAGTTGTGTCTTTGCTTTTGGTATCAGCATGATTCCGGTTTTATAGAATGGGTTAGGAAGGAACGTCTCCTCTTCGATTTTTTTGTAATAGTTTCAGCAAGATTGATACCAGCTCTTCTTTGTGCATCTGGTAAAATTTGGCTGTGAATTCATGTGATTCTGGGCTTATTTTTTGTTGGAACATTTTTCATTATGGATTAAATTGCATTACTTATAATTGATCACTTCATGGTTTCTATTTCTTGCTGGTTCAATCTCGGGAGGTTGTGTATTGCCAGGAATTTATCCATTTCCTCTACGTGTTCTAGTTTGTGTATACAGAGGTGTCCATAGTAGTCTCTGATGATCTTTTGTATTTCTTTAGTTTCAGTTGTAAGATCACTTTTATCATTTCTGATTGTACTTATTTAAATTTTATCTTTCTTTTCTTGGTTACTGTAGCTAATTGTCTGTCAATTTTGCTTATCTTTTTAAAGAACCAACTTCTTGATTGGTTGGTCCAATCCATTATTTTGGCCTCAATCTCACTTAGTTCTGTCCTGATCTTTGTTATTTCTTTTATTTTGATAGTTCAGGTTTTATATTTTTCTAGTTCCTTGAGGTGTAATATTAGGTTGTTAAATGCCTGTCTTTTGATGTAGGCATTTAATGTTATAAACTTTCCTCTTAGCACTGCTTTTGCTGTATCCCAGAAGTTTTGGTATGTTGTGTTTCTGTTTTCTTTATTATTATTATTATACTTTAAGTTCCAGGGTACATGTGCACAACATGCAGATTTGTTACATATGTATACATGTGCCATGTTGGTGTGCTGCACCCATTAACTCCTCATTTACATTTACATTAGGTATATTTCCTAATGCTATCCCTCCCCTCACCTCTCCACAATAGGACCTGCTGTGTGATGTTCCCCCTCCTGTGTCCAAGTGATCTCATTGTTCAGTTCCCACCTATGAGTGAGAACATGCAGTGTTTGGTTTTCTGTTGTTGTGATAGTTTGCTGAGAATGATGGTTTCCAGCTGCATCCATGTCCCTACAAAGGACATGAACTCATCCTTTTTTATGGCTGCATAGTATTCCATGGTGTATATGTGCCACATTTTCTTAATCCAGTCTGTCACTGATGGACATTTGGGTTGATTCCAAATCTTTGCTATTGTGAATAGTGCTGCAATAAACATACGTGT
>NW_016817145.1:53169-62495 GCF_001698545.2 Rhinopithecus bieti | reverse complement strand
ATTTTTGCATCGATGTTCATCAGGGATATTGGTCTAAAATTCTCTTTTTTTGTTGTGTCTCTGCCAGGCTTTGGTATCAGGATGATGTTGGCCTCGTAAAATGAGTTAGGATTCCCTCTTTTTCTATTGATTGGAATAGTTTCAGAAGGAATGGTGCCAACTCCTCCTTGTACCTCCAGTAGAATTCGGCTGTGAATCCGTCTGGTCCTGGACCTTTTTTGGTTGGTAGGCTATTAATTATTGCCTCAATTTCAGAGCCTGCTATTGGTCTATTCAGGGATTCAACTTCTTCCTGGTTTAGTCTTGGGAAAGTGTAAGTGTCCAGGAAATTATCCATTTCTTCTAGGTTTTCTAGTTTATTTGCATAGAGGTGTTCATAGTATTCTCTGATGGTAGTTTGTATTTCTGTGTGGTCAGTGGTGATATCCCTTTTATCATTTTTTATTGCATCTATTTGATTCTTCTCTTTTCTTTATTAATCTTGCTAGCAGTTTATTAATTTTGTTGTTTTCAATAAACCAGCTCCTGGATTCATTGATTTTTTTGGAAGGTTTTTTGTGTCTCTATCTCCTTCAGTTCTGCTCTGATCTTAGTTATTTCTTGCCTTCTGCTAGCTTTTGAATGTGTTTGCTCTTGCTTCTCGCTAGTCGGGCTGCACCCGCTGACCAGCACCAACTGTCCAACATGCCCCAGTGAGATGTACCTGGTACCTCAGTTGAAAATGCAGACATTACTCGTCTTCTGTGTCACTCACACTGGGAGCTGGAGGCTGGAGCTGTTCCTATTCGGCCATCTTGGGCGCCCCCCTCTGTTTTCAAAAAAGTTTTATTTTTCCCTTAATTTCATTGTTTACCTGAAAGTCATTCAGCCGCAAATTGCTTAGTTTCCAGGTACTTGTGTAGTTTAGAGAGTTCTTCTTGATGTTCTTTTATATTTTATTTTGCTGTGGTCTCAGGAGATACTTGATATGATTTCAATTTTTTAAAATTTATTGAGATTTGCTTAATGGCCAAATATATGATCAATATTTATGAAGGTTATGTGTGCAGATGAGACGAATGTATATTCTACAGTTCTTGCATGGAATGTTCTGTAAATGTCCTTTAGGTCCATTTGGTCTATAGTTCAGTTTAAGTTCAGAGTTTCTTTACTGACTTTCTGCCTTGATGCTCAGTCTAGTTACCTCAGTGGGGTAACGATCTCCACCACTATTCACAGTGTTGATTTCAGTCTGTTTTCTTAGGTTTAGTAGTATTTATTTTATGAATCAGGATGCTCCAATTTGGGGAACATATATATTTATAATAGTTACATCTTGTTGTATTGAACCTTTCATCATTCATTATATGATGCCCTTTTTAATCTTTTTTTTAACTGTTGTTCGTTTTAAGTCTGTTTTCTCTGAGATAAGGATAGCTACTTTTGCTTGCTTTTGTTTTCCATTTGTGTGATATATCTTTTTCCACTCCTTTATTTTAGTCTATAGCTTCTTTAGCCAATAGGTGGGTCTCTTGTAGGGAGCAGATGATTGGGTCTTATACAGTGGGTCAATTCACCACACTGTATCTTTTCAGTGGAGAAGTTAGGCCACTGACATTCAAAATTAATACCAAAATACAAGGTTTGATTTCTGTCACTGAGTTGTTAGATAGTTGCCTTTGAGTTTTAATTATATAATTGCTGTATAAAATCTGTGAGCTTTGTATTTATGGGTCACTTTATGATGGCAGGTATTTTCTTGTCTTTTCTATGTTTAGAGCTCCTTTGAGCATTTCTTGTAGTGCAGGTCTAATAGTGATGAGTTCCCTTAGCATTTATTTGTCTGGGAAAGACCTCTTTTCTCCTTCAGTTATGAAGCTTAGTTTGGCAAGATATAAAATTCTTGGCTGGCATTTTTTTTTTCTCTAAGTTGGCTACTATAGGCTTCTGTTCTACAAGCTGTGCTATTGGCGGGAGCTGTAGTCTTAAATCTTTAAAAGATGTTAGTTGTCCCTCAAAATGTTTCAACAGAAACCAAGAATAAAATATGTACAGTGCTGTGTTTCTACACCACTCTTAGTTATAGAGCTCATTATAAAATCAAATTCCTTAACATCTTGATTATGTTTATCACTAATTTGTTGTAATAATTACATAATAACAAAATCACAAAGGCTTAAAGTAATGTTTTACAACCAATAACAGATTGAAGTACTAACACTGGATTTCACAAGCCTTTAAATATTGAATATTCAATCTTTTTGATGCAATAGTGTAGAAAGTTAGTTTTTCTTTTGAAGTCATTGCCCATTGGGTGGAAAATAAGTGTATCTGCCTGATGGCAGTTTAGTAGAAAGACAAGCTAAATGCATCTTGGACTGCACCAGTAGTTGTTTCCTTCTCTAGAGAGTAATTCATCTCTAATGACCTCCAACTCCTGTTGCTATTTGAATCAGAGTAGGACCAGAGAGGACCTGGGTTTGAGGTTTAATATTATTTTGATGGGGACCTTAAAAACAAATCTTTTCAGAGATTCTCTTCATCTATAAATATGGTGTTTGTACATTTTCCAGACATAGTTCCACTAATCTAAATGTTGCCCTACAGTAACTAGAGATTGGATAAATTATTGGCAAGTGCCAGATGGATCTGAATTTGAATTTTGTCTCTAACAGCCAGATATGTGATTCTGAGCAAAAAAGTTTTCTCTCTCAATCTCAGACTGCTCATTTGAAAAATACATACTATCAGCCACTTCACAGTGTCTTCATGAGCATTAAGTACAATTTATGTCATGTACTAACCACGTGGCTTTTTAGAATTTTTTTTTTATTGAATTCTTTCCTTATCTTTACAAAGAAAGGTGAGTTGTTTAGGCCTAAAACCCAGAAGTTAGCATTGGTCCACAGAGGAAGAAATGGTAGAGACTGAAATTATTTTTCTCACCAAAATGTATAGAACAGCTTGAATTTTTGCCTGTTATTTTCAATATGAGAGAACAGAGTTCCCAGAGTAAAAGATTCACATTCCCATCATATTAGTTTTCTAAACCAAAGCTTATATATCATTTCAGTACATGTTATATTTCCTCTTTGCTAATTTTTTCCCTAACACACAAAATTAATAATCAAAGGATCAAAGTAAAGATTTATATGGACATTTTAACAAAAGCTGATATATATGAAATTCTTAGGTAGTAATCAATTATATTCATTCTTTGATTCTTATAACCATTGAAAATGGATATCAGTATTATTATTTTCATTAATAGTTTTAGGAAATGATGAAAAATATCAGGAGGCATGCAAGATCCTACTCACACTGTCACAGAACTGAAGCTTGAACCAGTATTTTGTTTCTAAGGAAATATCTCATTTTAATTATATGATTATCTTTCAGTAACCTTAATTATTGTCCATTACTACAAATAAACAGCAATCTAAAATTAGGAATGCTATGTAAGACATAACTGATTTTAAACCCACTGTCCAACAAACCTTGCTTAATATCTTTTCTGAGGTCAACAAGTATCTCCAAAAAGTTCCTACATGTGCATTTTGAAAAAACTAATTCTGAGTTAATATAATTATAGGATTATAAGATGCTAGAACAGAAAGAATCCTGAAAGAATATCTGGATCAATATCCTGATTTTGCAGATGGAAAAGCTAATGCCCAGTGAGAGCAACTATCTTGCCTAGGATATCCCAGCCAGTTAGAGGCAGAAGCAGGAAAAAAGCATGGATTTGCTGCTACTTAAACATTGCCTGCATCATAGCCCACTTGTATCTGTAAATTGGGTCAACATATGTCTAATAGTATATTCCCAGGAAACTTCTGCAGCACAAAGAAAAGAGATTTGTGTCCACCCACTAATCTATCTGCATGAAATTGGGCACGTTCCTTACAAACTATTTTCCACACAGCAAAAGAGTTATATAAAATATAAAACATATTAAAATAATACCAATTTAAGGAATGCTTTAACTTAGGGTCTTTAAAAATCGGAACCCAGGACCAGAGTTTGTGTACATGTAGATCTTAGAGAAGGTGATCCTGGGAAGCATAATGAGGAAGTAGGGACCTAAAAGCAGAAAGGGAGGCGCAATACACCACAGCTCTAAGTGGTGTGTTAATGGAGAGTTCACCAGAGTAGGTGACTAGGTCTCCATTTCTGCACTAGTCTGAGAAATCATAGGGAATATAGCTTAGAATTGTCCCACAGATTGGCAAGAAAGCTGGGGATGTATATAGCAATTCTCATAGTTTATTGTCTGCATTCTCTCTTTACCCCTGGCTTTTTAAGCCTGCCCAATGTGAAAACTGATCATGTCCCTGCAACCAAGGAAAACCCTAAGGCAGCAAAATGTAGGGGCTTAAGGTACAAATCCACTTGGATATAATAGAAACTGCAACAAATTTGTAAGTGACCTAGAGGATTTGCTGACCAGCATGGTTAGAACTGCATGGTGTTGTGTTGAACATTGACAACACAATCTTTAATAAGTTACATCTATGTTCTTGGAATAGCTTGTACTTATCAGAGTATAACATATATCAAATTTTGCAGTAATGGCTTCTTAGAATGTATATTCTCCACAAGATCTGAACCTATCAGGACCACTCCATCTTACTCAGCTATCACCTGTATCTTGGATAGTTCACGTTAGATGCCCAGTAGATATTTATTGGTTAAATGGAAGAAATTTGACATTTCTTTAGCAGGTTTCTTGAGATATAATCAACATACGGTGAACTGCATATAACATACATTCTTAACTGTTGATATATGTATATTCTCATGAAATTACCACTACAATCAAAATAAAGAACATAACCATCACCCCTCAAATTGTTGCCTCTTTGTAATGTCTTCTTCTTAGTTCTCCCCACTTCTACCTGTCATCCCCAGATGAAAACACTGATTAGCTTTCTGTCACTGTATGTTATTTCACATTATATGGAGTTTTTACAAATAAAATCACACAGTGTGTACTCCTCTCTCCACCCACTGCTTTGACTCAGCATGATTATTTGAACATGTATCAATATTTTTGTATCAATAGTTCATTCCCTGCTATTACTGAGTAGTATTCCATTGTGTGTATACATCACTTTGTTTATCCTTTCATCTGTTAATAGACATGAGTTGTCTCCAGTTTTGTGATATTAAGTCTACTATAAATATTCATATTACTGTATAGGCATTTACTTTCATTTCTCTTAGGTAAATATATACAATGGTAAGCTTATGCCATGTGGTAGGTATGCATTTAAATGATAAGAAACTATCAAGCTTATTTCCAAAGTAGTTTACATTTCACATTTGCACCCAGTGTTTATTCAAGGTTTGGTCCCTTCACATTCTCATCAACACTTGATATGTTCAGTCTTGAATTTTTGCCATGCTAATATGTGTTTAATGGTAACCCAATCTGGTTTTGTTTTTCTTGAATGACTAATAATATTGAGTACCTTTTGACACATTTAGTTACTATCTATACATATTATTTGTTGAGGGGTTTGCTGATATCTTCTGCCTATTTTTTATTGAGTTTTAGGAGTTCTTGGCTAAAGTCCATATTACATATTTGATTTGTACATACTTTCTCCTCGTTCAGGCTTAATCTTTTCATTTCTTAAGAGTTTTTTTTAAAAATATAGGCACTTTTAATTTTAATGAAATCCTAATTTATGTCCTTTTTTTTTCTTTTATGTACCATGATTTGAGGGTTATATCCATAAAATATTCACTTCACCTCAGGTTAGAAACAATTTCTTCTAGACATCTTATCATTAAATGTTTTACAATTAGAACTTTGAGTTAACTGTATATATTACAAGGTATGAATCAAAGTTACTGTGTGTTTTTTTCTTTTCGATGGAGTTTTGCTCTTCTTGCCCAAGCTGGAGTACAATGGCACGATCTTGGCTTACTGCAACCTCTGCCTCCCAGGTTCAAGGGATTTTCCTGCCTCAGCCTCCAGAGTAACTGGCATTACAGGCACATGCCACCACGCCCGGTTAATTTTTGTATTTTTAATAGAAATGGGGTTTCACCATGTTAGCCAGTCTGGTCTTGAACTCCTGACCTCAGGTGATCTGCCCACCTCAACCTCCCAAATTGCCGGGATTACAGATGTGAGCCACCGTACCTGGCCCAAAGTTACTGTTTTTGCATATGGTTACTAGTTATTTCAGCAACATTTGTTGAAAGGCTAATTTTTTTTTTTTTTTTTTTTTTTTTTTTTTTTTTTTTTTTTTTTTTTTGAGACAGAGTCTCACTCTGTGGCCCAGGCTGGAGTGCAATGGCATGATCTCGACGATCTCGGCTCACTGCAACCTCTGCCTCCCGGGTTTAAGTGATTCTTGTGTTACAGCCTCCTGAGTAGCTGGGATTACAAGTGTGCACCACCACGCCTGGCTAATTTTTGTATTTTTAGTAGAGATGGGTTTTTGCCATCTTAGCTAAGCTGGTCTCGAACTCCTGACCTCGAGTGATCCGTCTGCCTCGGCCTCCCAGCTCTGGCCAAAAGACTAATCTCTTAATGCATTCTTCTGTATTTTTTCAGAATAAGTTGTTCAAATATGTGAGTTCATTTCTAGATTATTTTTTTGTTTTACTATATTGCTTATTTTTACCACCAATACCACAGAATATCCAGAGTTCTTTTTCTAACTCTTGCCTCCCTGGTTCTCAGTTCTCCAAATTCGAACACTTTCTTCCTTCTGAACTCAGCACCATCTCCTCCACTCAGGGAGTTCTCTGGGTTCTGACTCAGTTCCTACTTCCCGCACTGAAGTCTAGAAATTATCTCAACACAGTAAATCAGATAAATCATTAGGCTCATCTCATTTGTTTCTGATCTCTCAGGGATCACCATCCTTTGTTTCCTGATTTCTAATGTTTTCACAACTATTGTTTCTAATATATTTTTCAGGATGTTAACTTGTTTCAGGTAGCAGAGGAAACCCATTGCCTAGTATTTCATCTTGGTCAAAAGCCAAATTTACCATTCCAGAGCCTCATTTTCCTATACAATCAGAGGCAATACCATAATAATTTTAAAATATTACAAATCATATAGAATGATAAGACTATAAAATATTAATTACTTAATGTGAACATGCACTTAAAATATTACATAAGGCTGTAGGGAACCAGAAGATTAATGTGACAAAGAAGAAAATTTTGTACACCTTGGCTACTGTACAACATGCTCAGGGCATTTTCTTCCTGCCATTTGGGCAGTTGGAAGAGCACACAATATTTAGGCTATATAAAGTTCAAGTGGATGGGTTTTGCCTCCCTTAACTACTAAATTATATTGACAGCCTTTTGGTTGTTATGAAATGTGCTATGCAACTGACCCTAAATCCTGGCGTGGTGACATGCTGGTATGTCTCATTCTGACTTGAGGATTTGGATGGACATCATGATGTTTCTTTGGTTACAGAACTGTTATTAACTTGTATTTCTCTCCAGTGGAGCAGGAACTGTGCTATGCTATTAAATTGCAGAAGAAGTTATCCAAGGAGGAAGAAAGTTGACTACTCAAGTGGCCTGTCTGCCAAGTGATGCTGAGCCCAAAGAAGAGCTTCTGGACCATCACAGAGAAAGTCTCTCACTCAGCTAGCTATACCAGTTTGGAGCATGTACAGAAGCAAATATTCCTAATTGGTATAATAACTATTTGTTAAATGCAACAATGTACAATGTTTATATCCAACCTATATTCTTGCAAGAAGAAACTCAGACATAAAGATATTAGGGATTATTTTGCTCAAAATGCACTAAGGAAAAAAATGTAACTATTCAGCATTCAATTCCAGGAACAAACACTGAATTCTCTCTACCTTTACCTATTCCTCTCACTCATTCTCAGTCCTAACAAGAACTATTCAAACAAAAATAAATTGTGTATTTCTTCCCAAGCACTGTGCTAAATGCAAAGAAGACAGACATAAATAATATGCTATGGCCCAAGAATTTTGAGAATGTACGAAAATGTTTAAACTACCTAAAATCAGTATACTCACTTTATTCAATTACTTTCTTCCCAAATCAATTGAGAACAAGTAGGAATAAAGCATATGATAATTTACTAGTTTTAACTTTTTTAAAACTTCATGCAAGTCCATTTCAAGTATGGTCTCAAGTATGTTATTTTGTGGCAGGAGGAAGAGATTAGTTTTGGTATAAATAATTAAATCTGGTTGAATCCTCCAGGATCCAATGAGGAATAGCAGGACATGATAGAAAATGCCTGAACTGGGATCAGAAAACACTGCTTTTGTTCTAGATAAGTCACATATTAGTTAAGTTAAATCTCTTCTCTTCACAGAGTCTCATTTCCTACAACTTTACATTGGGGAAGAGGAAGACATTAATGACATATACTTTAAACAACATGAACAGGAAAAAAATGAAGTAATGTATGTGAATGTTTTTATAAAATGTCAGTGTTTTAAAAAATTAAAAGACCACATAGTATAGACATCTTGCCCACCTAAAATCTATGCTTTTCCTTTCCAGTTGGTTCTAAGATATTGCTGCTCAGTAAGAGACTACATTTCCTTGTCGCCATTGTATTCAGATGGAAACTTAATGTCTTCACCACTGAAGAGTGAACAGAAGTAATGTCACTTCCAGGTCCAAGTAATTAAGAAATGATGCATCCTTCTATATGCACTTCTCCCAAATGGCTGAATTCAAAGCTCTTCTGGGACCTAGATCATGGTAAAGCCATTCTCTGGACAGCCCTTCATGCTAAAACCTCTCAATAAATTTGGTATTGATGGAACATATCTCAAAATAATAAGAGCCATTTATGACAAACCCACAGCCAATATCATACTGTATGGGCAAAAACTGGAAGCATTCCCTTTGAAAACTGGCACAAGACAGGGATGCCCTCTCACACAGCTCCTATTCAACATAGTGTTGGAAGTTCTGGCTAGGGCAATCAGGCAAGAGAAAGAAATAAAGCATATTCAGTTAGGAAAAGAAGAAGTCAAATTGTCCCTGTTTGCAGATGACATGATTGTATATTTAGAAAACCCCATCATCTCAGCCCAAAATCTCCTTAAGCTGATAAGCAACTTCAGCAATGTCTCAGGATACAAAATGAATGTGCAAAAATCACAAGCATTCTTATACACCAGTAACAGACAGAGAGCCAAATCATGAATGAACTTCCATTCACAATTGCTTCAAAGAGAATGCCAACTTACAAGGGATGTAAAGGACCTCTTCAAGGAGAACTACAAACCACTGCTCAGTGAAATAAAAGAGGACACAAACAAATGGAAGAACATACCATGCTCATGGATAGGAAGAATCAATAT
>NW_016817145.1:35570-52066 GCF_001698545.2 Rhinopithecus bieti | reverse complement strand
ATATATATATGAGCTGAAATTACAGTAGTTCTAAAAGAAAACATGGAAACTTTCATGACTACTGATTAGATGAAGGTTTCTTAAACAGGATATGAACATAACCTAGAAAAGAAAAAAAAATAAATTGTGCTTCTTCAAAAGTAAAAATTTCTGCTTCCCAAAATACACTGTTAATAGATTGAAAAGATAAGCTATAGACTAGGAGAAAAAAATGGGCAAAACACCTATTTAATAAAGGCATTTTTAGAATATATACATACTTTTAGGAATTAATATGAAGATAACTCAATTCTTAAAATAAGCAATAGATTTGAATAGACACTCCACCAGAGAATATGAATGGCATGAAAAGATGCTCAACATCATTAGTCATTAGGAAAATGCAAATTAAAACCACAATGACATGTCACTACATACCTACTTGATATCTAAAGTTTGAAAAATTTTGAGAATACCAAGTTTGGTGAATATGTGATGCAACTAAAACACTCATACATTGCTTGTGGTAATGCAAAAATGGTACAGACATTTTGGAAAATGACTGGCATTTCCATATCCTGTTAAACATATACCTACTTTGTAACCCAGCACTCCAACTCAGAATTATTTCCAAAGAAAAATTTCTCCATATAATGTTCTCAATGTAAATACATAAACTTTATTCATAGGAGCCAAAAACTGGAGCAAAGCTGAATAGCCATCAGTTTTGTAAATATATAAATAAATTTTGGCATTTTTGTATAATGAGATGCTACTTAACCATTAAAATAAACTATCAATACATACAGCAATATGGAAACATCCAAAAGGTATAATGCCAGAAAACATATATTGTACAGTTCCATTTAAATGACATCTGAAGAAGGCAAAAACTATGGAGGCAGCAAATAGGTTGGAGGTCAGGTGTTGGGGTGGGAGAGTACAGGGTTAACTACAAAGAGTCATAAGGAAACTTTCTTTGTAGTGATGGAAATGTTCTATAACTTGATGGTAGTGTTGGTTAAAGGACAGTGTCAATTTGTCAAAGTTCACCAAATGATACAATCAAAAGTAGAATTTTACTATATATAAATTACACCCAAACATCTGATTTTAAAAAGAGGATACAATGTATTAGTAAATGCTAAAAGACTTCAGAGAATATAAAGAAATATAGGAAATGAAATAATGCATAGACCCTTGTGTGCAAAAAGGGATAAAAGACATTCAGATGTGGCTCTATAAGAAGGAGGTGACCATTCATTTCCTGGAGTAGACTAGTGTGGAACATATTTTGTGGCTGGAAGGAGAAATTGATGTGGCAAGCACAGGAAAGTGGACAGACCATGGCTACTGCAGTTGAGGATATGTTAGAAAGTCATTAATTCAAAGTTGGTTAGGAAGTCATAAATTCAAGGTTTGTTAGGGAGAGTAAGGCCAGATTGTCTGGTCATGAATATGGTCATTATGTGGCTATGGATGTCAGATCTTACAGAGTGGCCAATTTAACAAGTGACTTTCATTGTACAAAGCTGAAGCCATAATGATCACTTTTGTAGTTAATTCATGGCTTATTCATGTCAGTCTCCAAGCTAGATTCAGGCATTAAAGTTCACATAGAGGAATTTGCAGTAGGCAACTTGAACTCAACAAGCAGTGACCACATAATAAGCATTACAAAAAGCACTTAGCACATCTTAATTTATTCACACAATCATAGCACAAGGTTGATATTATGTGCACTTAGGAAGAAACTGAAGCTTATGTAGCTAGCACTGCTGGCTATTTCATGCCTCCTGTTCTTCAGGGCAATTGTATGAATTTCTTCTTCTATTAAATTACTTATTCATTCAGCAAACAATTTTAAATTATCAATTATATACTGCATCCAGTTAATAGTACAGGCCCATTTTAAACTCAAATCTTTGACCAAAACCCACAACTTCAAAATGATCAGTGCTAGTAAAGTAGAAAATAAGAGTCAAGAGGTCAAGAAAAAGTCTACATCATTTTGATTTTAATCCTGTATATATTTTATGTCCTTAAAAATATACTTAATGCTAATGCAGCAATCAAATGAAAACATAGAATTAGATAATCTCCAAGATTCTTTCATGCTATGTTGTTCTATGATTTCAACTTTACTCAGAATAGAAAAAAATTGATGAAAATTATTCTAGATTTAACAGAGGTTGGCTATTGTTGATGCTGGATATGCTATATAGATTCTTTCTCTGGACTGTGATCTATTTTTCTCTCTCTGCCAGAAATATAGGCTACTGTTAAGCAAAAGCTGAGTCCCTCATAGGTATTTAGGTTAGTGCAAAATTAACTGCATTTTTGCCATTAAAAGTGGCAAAATATCTTTTGCGATTACTTTTGCACCAACCTAATAATACCTTTCGCTGAAGAGAGCCACCTCCCTGGACTGTATATTCCCACCCTCACATCTGTGTTCACAGAGTGGCTGGTTGATGCTGAAATATAAGTGGGCCTCATAGTTCCACTTAAACTGTCTCTGAACAGTCATTCCAGTTTCAGAGCTTCTCAAGGATTGCTGAGGCTTCCTTTTAACTTGCACTGCAGTTCACCTTCTCTTTCTGCCTAATTCCACTTCTCTCACATGAATTCAAGTGGAATCCCCTGGTTCACTCCACTACAAAGTCCTTGCATCCAGATCTCCATCCAAAGTCTATCTTCCAAAAAGCTGGGCAAGGATCTATGGCATGGATCAAATAATTAATTATACATAAGTACCATTTAAAACATGGTACATTTTAATCATTATATAGGAAAAGTAGAACTGATCTGAATTTTCATCTTTTCCATATAGATCTTTATTTAAAACATTATGTAAGATAGTATAATCTATTTTTAAGCTAATATTGAGAACAATTGGTCAAAAATAACTAAACATCAAAATATCCATTTATATACCACTCTATAGTTTACTTATGTGCAAAGCATTTTACAAGTGTAGTAAGAGATATCATGAATTGCATAATATAGCCTCCTGAGAACTCTCAAAAATAAAATAGAGAGGGAAGCAGAGAAAGATGGCCAAATAGAAGCCTCCAATGATTGCCACCCCCACCCCCACAGGAACATCAAATCCAACAACTATCCACACAAAAAAAGCATCCTCATAAGAACAGAAACCCAGATGAGCAATCACAATATCTGGTTTTAACATCGTATTAAGGAAAGAGGCACTGCAGAGGGTAGGAAAGATAGCCTTGAATTGCCTACATCACCCTTCCCTCCACCCCACAGCAGATACATGGCATGGAGAATCTGTGAACTTCAGGGAGGAAGAGCACAGGGATTGTGAGACATTGCCTCGGAGCTCAGCTATCCTGTAACAGTGGAAAGCAACACAGTGAAGAACTCAGCTGGTGGCCGACAGAACATTTAGACCAGTCCCAGTAGGAGGCAAATCATCCATGCCAGTAAGTGGAACCTGAGTTCGGGCAAGCCCTGCCATCATGGGCTAATGGGCTCTGGGGTCCTAAATAAACTTGAAAAGGCAGTCTAGGCCACACAGATTACAATTCCTGGACAAGTCCTGGTGCTGTGCTGGTCTCAGAGGCAGTGAGTGCACTTGGGGTGCATTCAACCTAGCAAGGCACCAGCTAGGGCAGCCAAGAGAGTGTTTGCATCACTCCTCCCCCAGGCCCAGGCAGTACAACTCATAGCTCTGGGAGAGACTCCATTCCTCTGCCTGAAGAGAGAAGGGGGAGTAAAAGGGACTTTGTCTTGCAACTTGGATGTCAGCTCACTGACAGTAGAATAGAGTACTAGACAGAGTCCTAAGGCCCACATTCCAGGCCCTAGCTCCCAGATAGCATTTCTAGACACACCGTGGACCAGAAGAGAAACTGCTTCCCTGAAGAAAAAGACCCAGTCCTGGGAAGATTCATCATCTGCTCATTAAAGAGCCATGGGACCCTGAATAATCAGCAGTGGTAGCCAGGTAGTACTTGCCTTGAGCCCTGGCTTAGAGACTCAAAGAGACTCAGAGCCTTGCTGGCTTCAGGTGGGACCCAGCACATTCCCAGCTGTGGTGGTTATGGGGAGAGACTCCTGCTTGAGGAGACGAGAGCGAAGAGTAAAGGAGACTTTTGCAGCTTGTGTACCAGCTTGGCCACAGTGGAGTACAGCACAAAGCAGACTCCTTTGGTTTCCCAGTTTTAGGCCTTGGCTCCTGGATGGCATTTCTAGACCTGCCCTGGGCCAGAGGGAAGCCCACTGTCCTGAAGGAAGAAATCCAGGCCTGAAGACATTTACCACAAGCTGACTAAAGAGCCCTCTGGCCTTAAGTGAATATCGGAGTAGCCAGGCAGTGCTCACTGTGGGCCTGGGGCAGTGGTGGCCATGGAACGAGACTCTTCAATTGAGAAAAGGGGAAGGAAGAGTAGGAGGGACTCTGTCTTGTGGGTTGGGTGCCAGCTCAGCTACATTTGAATAGAGTACCAGGTAGATTCCTAAGGTTTCCAACTCTAGGCCTTGGCCACTTGACAGGATCTCTGGACCTTCCCGGGGCTGAGAGGAACTCACTGCCCTGAAGGGAAGGACCCAAGCCTGTCTGGATTCACCACCTGCTAACTGCAGAGCCCTTGGGCCTTGAGTGAAGACAGATAGGCAGTGGTCACTGTGGGCTGTGGGCAAGACTCAGTGCTGTGCTGCCTTTGGGTCTGACCCAGCACAGTCCCAGTGGTGGTGGCCACAGGAGAGCTTATGTCACCCTTATCCCAGATCCAGGCAGCTCAGCACAGAGAGAAGACTCCATTTGTTCGGAGGAAAGTAAGGAGACAGAATAAATGTCTCTGTCTAACAAGGAATTGATAACCAGAATATATAAGGAGCTCAAACAACTAAGTTTGAAAAAATCTGTTAATTGGATTTAGCAATGAGCAAAAGATCTAAAATAGACATTTCTCAAAAATGGCAAACAGGTATATGAAAAGGTGCTCAACATCACTGATCATCAGAGAAATGCAAATGTAAACTACAATGAGATATCATCTCACCACAGTTAAAATGGCTTTCCGAAAGACAGGCAATAATGAATGCTGGTGAGCATGTGGTGAAAAGCGAAACCTCATACACTGTTGGTGGGAATGTCAATTAGTACAAGCATGATGGAGAACGGTACAAACAAGATGGAAGTTCCTCGAAAAACTAAAAAGAAACAAAATCAGTATATTGAAGAGATAGCTGCACTCTCATGTTTATTGCAACACTATTCACAATAGCCACTATTGAAAGCAACCCAAGAATCCATCAACAGATGAATAAAGAAAATGTGGTACATATATACAGTGGAATACTATTCAACCATAAAAAGTATGAGATCCTGTCATTTGCAACAACATGCATGGTACTGGGTACAGTGTGATGGCATTTGAAGCTCTAAAAAAAACACTGTCAAATAGGATGCCTCTCCTACCTTCAAATATTCACCAAAAAATACTATGTGTGGAAGGTAAGATAACTGTTGTTATACTGTTTAATTTTGCCTGGGATCCAAGGATAAGGATTTTATAATGAGCTAAATATTAGCAACATGATAAAAAGAATCTCACTGTAAAATACACTGTTGAAAGGTAGGATCCCCAAAATACTTCCTAGCATCATATAGTATTTTCTATTCCTCTATCAATAAAATTCCTAGACTACAAAGGAATCAAAGCAAGTGAAAATCAAGCTCTAAAAATTATCTTATTCAATTTTTAAAAGCATATTGAGAAAATATTTGGAGCTAAGAATCACAAGAATGAAAACATAAATAAAATAGGAGTTATAAACATGCTTTTATTTTTAGATCATCATTGTCATATCCATATTCAGTTAAAACAGCTTGAAGATTCCAATGCAATTAGAAGTGGAAGAAAGAATGTACAGGTCTGGGCCGAGTCAGGATGATACAGTTCATTATTAGCTTCAGTAATGGGTAATTCATTCATTCAATCAGCCTCCATTTGTTGATCTCTTTCAAAGTGTCAGGTTTTTTACCAGAAGTTATTTCCATCATAATCTTATGGAATCAGGGCCATAAATTTTTTTCAAGCAGGATACTGTGGAAGTGTACATTACTTTCAGAGCCTTAAATAGCATTATCTACTAAGAAAAGATAGAAAGAATTTGGCTAACCATATTTTAAAGTGACAAGAAATTACTATTGATGTTTAAACATTTCCATATTTGAGTGTTCTTATATTTAGCTCAATTCAACTAACAACTATTGGCATTTATTATATGCAAAGTATTATGAATAGGCTGTTAGAGGTTCAAATGTGATTAAGACAAAGGTTATTCAAAGCTTATTAGTTTTGAGGAAAGAAAGATATAATTTTATTAAAATATAGAATGTGATGAATATTCTTAAAACCCGTATGTGTAGACATGCCTGAAATGGTTTCAAATCCCAACACTAGACAGATAGAATAATTAATGATGCAAAAGAGAGGCAGAGAAAAATTTTGTTTTGTTATTCTGTTTCGTGCGTATGTGTATGACTAAGTGCAAGTATAATAAATCAAGACTTAATATCTGAAAATGCCTCTGTTCCTTACAAAAGCCAAGGAAGGTAATGAAGTCCACTCCTTTAGCAGAAATTCAAAAGCTACTCGTGAATTTTTGAGTATTTGCTGAGAGCTATAGCTAACAATTTTGCGGAAAATAAAGGATCATATTTTTTCACATTGAACAGATTTGAACTTAAGATAAAATTGACTTCTATTGAGGGGAAATGTATATACAGAGTCTACATTTTAGCTTTCTGTATAAAAAGGCTGAAAAATCTTGGCAACTCTCTTATTTATGATATAAACAAGTAATAATTCCAGTACAGAAAGGTATGGAATATGACAACAAACAAACTACAGTAATACACAAACAAGTGAAACCAAACCAAGGAGTCTGGAAAAAATAAGTATAAAGAAAACTGTGTGTGTGTGTGTGTGTGTCAGTGTCTCGCTCTGTCTCCCAGGCTGGAGTATGGTGGTGTGATCCCAGCTCACTCCAATCTCCACCTCCTGGGTTCAGACAATTCTCCTGCCTTAGCCTCCTGAGTAGCTGGAATTACAAGCCCCCACCACACATGGCTAATTTTTTTGTATTTTTGGTAGAGATGGGGTTTTTACCATGCTGGCCAGGCTTGTCTCAAACTCCTGACCTCAGATGATCCATCCGCCTTGGCCTCCCACAGTGCTGGGATTACAGGCGTGAGACACTGAACCTGGCCCCCTAAAGAAAGTAACTTTAGGAAAAATCGAGGGAAGTGTGGGAAAAAAAAAGAGAGAAGAATCAAGACTGAATGATAGGGGAAATACGTTTGCTTTTAGACCATCATTATCATATCCATATTCAGTTCAGATCAGCTAAAAGTTTCCAATGCAGCTAGAGGTAGAAGACATACAGGCCTGGGACCAGTCAGGAAGACACAGTTCATAACTCGTAGTGTGATGGAAGATATTTAACACTACAGAATAGCTATACAAATACTGGAAATGCTGAAAAGCCAGAGGACAGTGAAACAGCCCAAGGATTAACAACAAAAGAGAGGTAGTCACACTCCTAGCACTGGAGAGTTAGAAGAGGTGGAGGTGACAGTGACCATGAGCCAGCACCCTCTCAAAGCCAGACTCATGAAGCTGACTCAGCCACTGCCAGGAACTGCAGTTCCCTGGACAGTCCCTCCCTGCCTGTCTCCAACCTAAGGCTAACACTTCCCATTTGCTAGTTGAAACTATTCAGAAGGCAGAGCAATCTAGTTTGCGGAGATCAGACTTCCATGACACAGAGCAAAGCAGGGAAAGAGTGGGAAATGGATGTCGGAGCAGAGAAGCAGAGGAACACCACAGGACCAAAGACACTCACCCAAACACAGCAAGAGTCAGCAGTCCAATCACAAGTCTCTCTGGCCTTTGTGAGGAAACTGATCCGAAGGAGAAATGATGAGTACAAAACAGATAGTTCTTAGAATAAAGTGAGGAGCCAGAGTACAAAAATCTAGATATGTAAAAAGAAAAAAAAAGCAGATACTTAAAGAATATTCCAGCCTACTTCAGGTAAGGGCAAGATAACCTGAAGTTAACCTAAGATAACTTCAGTTTATCAAGGAGAATTAGAACCAGGGGGTCCAATAAACAATCCCCGTGAGCAAGAGCATGGGAATACAGAATTTATATTTTGAAAAGACCATTCAAACAGCATTACCTTAAAAATAGGATATAGACAGCAAATCAGAAACGTTAGTCTGAAGATTCCTTCCAACAGGAGATAGGGCATGAAAGCAACAAGGTCTTTGTTAACCTCACTGTTAGAAAGCTAACTTTCCATAGACCACCATGTCAAGATTTCACTGATGAAGATTCAGCAGCAGTGGGAGCAAGAAGATGGCTCTTCTTGCTGTGTGGTCTCAGTACAGAGGGATAGAGAATACATTGAGGTTAGGGGCCTATGAGTTGTAGCTTACTTTGGTTATCTGCATATATATGTGTCTATATTTATATTTAATAGTACCATTTTGGGCCTCTGTTATAGCTAGCTTAACATAAAATAGTTAAAATATGAACTTTGGCACCCAATATCTAGTGTGATACTAGACATATGGTAATCATTAATAAATGTAAATTAATCACATAGTCTCAGGAAACTTTTTACGTAATTTGATTCCATCCTTGGATATCTAATCAAATCAGGATCCTTTATTTTATGTATTTGAGCTGCTGTAAAGTGGGACTACTATTGAGTTTCAGGGTAGATTAAATGACATAAAAAGAAAGTGATTTAAAATAATGTCTTGTCGATAGTAAGTACTTAACTGTGTATATTAGGTTTTTTTAGATTTTATCTCACCTTTTTGGTATTTTACTAAAATTAAATATATATGTTCCAAATAGAGAACTACTTGATATATTTGATCCCAACCTGGTGCCCAAACTAGAAAAGGCAATGAGATAAACGGTACCCTTTTTAGCATTCTGCCAAAACAAGGCTCCATTCAAGCATCTGTGTATTCATTCAGCGGCTGCTCCATTTACACTGATGACGCTTAAGTCATCAGTGTATTTTTCCCGAACCTCTGTCATGTACATTAAACTGCCCATGAGACATCTCCACATTTGGATGTATCAAACCCATCATTTCCAAATTGAAACTTAACCCCTGTGTTACCAGTTCAGGAAAGAACATCATCATAAACTAGTTCTCAAGTCAGTTAGTGAATTATTCTTGATTTCTTCAATAGTCACTTCTACTTCCAATTGTTAACCATGTATTTTAACTCTACGTGCTGTCTAGTTTTAAATAGCAAGCAATTCACCTTTATGTACCCCATTGCCAGTACTTTAATGCAGAATACCACTTGACTAGATTACTGACACAGACTTTCAGTTTATCTCCTATTCTTTGTACTGTACTGATTTCCCTATGCACTATTATATTTTCTTCACTTTATAACCTGAGTGTGATGTTTGCGGATTCATATTTGATTATGCCATTTTCATACGTAAAGCTCTTAAAATGACCTTGCTTTTAGAATAAAGTTCACGCCTTCAGGATAAATCTTCCTTGGCATCCTTGGCATAGAATATAAATGGCTATATGCCCCTGTTTTCATCTTAAGCCTCATCTCATACAACTCCTTATCTTCTACTCCAATCTCCAGTGACACTGAACAAGAATACTCCAAGCTGGCATTCTCTTTCTCTGGAACATTCTTTTTATTTGACCAATCCCTTGTAACTGTCTAACTCCTGAACACAACCTAAAAGGAGAAGAGAATATAGCTAGGGAGAACATCTGGAAATTTATGGAAGTAATCTAGGTATGTGGAAAGAATTTGTAGTCTAGAATGCTAGTGCCAGAGATGAAGCGAGAAGAAGAAATCCTAGTGAGAGCTCAGTGGATTCTACTGAAAAGTAATGAAAAGATGAACTTCCAATGAACTTCCAAGGGAACACTAAGGTCCTCTGCTTGGGGAAAGTACTGGTGACATTAGGAGCAATATGGAAATTGAGATAGGAACTCTATTGTAGTCTATCTGTAAAATGAGAATGATACTGTCTGCTTTATACGTATCCTACAGGGTCATTGTGCAAATAACATAACAACTGTGAAAGTGCTTTGAAATAACACATGTCTATAAAATTTGAAAAGGCTTTATTTCACGAATTGGCCAGACCACATCATACTGTTAGGACTCTGGCATTCTTCCCCCTCTCTTTTCCCACTTCCATGAGACTCTTCATCTAGAATGTAGCACCAGTAGTAAGTTCTGCGTAGACACAGAAGGTAGCTGCTGCCAGAGAAATTACACAAGTTCTTGAACTCTTCCAATTGGTACTCTTTACCAGAAATGATGGTATTACGGGTATATTGGCAAATGGAGTTTTTCTGAGCAAAAGTTTTTTTCTTTTAGGTGATTAAGTAGTACTTGGTGCTAAAGTACAATCCTGCAGAGAATACTTGAAGTGAAAGTGCAAGAGAGTGAAATAAGCTGCTCAACTGCTATACCAGGCTTCAGAGGCAAGAGCAGAAAACCTATGCCAGATTATTCATTTGGCTACTTTTCAGCCAGTTGAGAAACTTACAAAAGAAAAATTATGTCACCACTGGGCTCTGTGTTACAGACACACACTTAACTATGACAAAAGAGAGCAAGGAATTAAGGAATTATTTATTCGTAGGTAAAGATTTTTAAATTGTGAAATGCACGATTTTAACTCTGTTTCTGATACTTCATCCTTGGGGTTAAAACATGCAGTGGACTTTTAAAACAAATCTGAGATGTTTTCAAGCTATGTATCTATGGATCAATTTGTTAAAACACCGACTTAAAAGCAAAAGACAAAGTAGATGTCTCTTTGAAGATATATTTTGGAGTCTCATAATTTCTCCTTTCTATTCGTAAGAAAGTGAAAAGTGTAGCTAATTATAATTAAGTAGAAGAAAATATGAACTATAGAGGAAACTAATCAGACATTTATTTAATTCACAACCATCGCGATAAAAGCTCAAAATTAAAGATACTTCAAATACACCCAAATAAAGGCAAAACCTGAAACAAACAAAACAACTCTGTTCAGTATTTTTCACTGTACAATAGCATTATCTTTCATTGTATTATGCCAAAATTAAATCAGAAAATTTGAGTCAGAGACTTATTGAGTTCCTACAGTATCAGGTATTATTCTTGGATTTGAGGAAAATGAGAACAATGCAGACATGGTTTCACTATTCATAGAAATCACTTCCAGCAAGAGAAACATAATAAACAAACAAATAGAAGACCAATAGGAAGCATCTATGCTGTTCTAGGTGAAAAATATAAATGTCTGTTAGTGTAGCAGTGGAAATATAGTGATCAGATTCAGGATATATTTTGAAGGTACATTATCCTGGATTTTCCAATTTATTAAATGTATAAATGAGAGAAATACATGAGTCAAAGATGATAAAAGGTCATAAAGAAGAAAATATGGAAAAAAATTCAAATTATACTGAGAGCACAAAAGAAAATCCAATTGATTAAGCACAAGAACAACATAGATGCTTCCTATTGGTCTCTCTGACATACTGCAGCCCTTTATTCTGTAGTCCACATAGGAGCTATGGCATCTTTAAAAAACAATCATTAAATCATAAACAGTACTGATTAAAATATAATGGTATTCCATTATACTATATTCAAATATAATGCCCTAAAATAAACAGAGTCCTGTTCTACTGGCTCATCTAATCTTTCTTTGCTCTTAATTCTATGCATTGATTTTCAGGCATGCTGGCAGAAATGTGTTCCAACACACAAAACATTTCATCTGCTCAAGGCCCTTTCCCTAGTTAAGCTTTTTGTTTGAAATGCTCTACTTCTTATCAATCTGGTCTCTCCCTGCCCCAGAAAGATCTTCCTTTACTATGTTTGCTGAAGCAATGCCTCTCATTCCCTCTGGCAACTACAAATCACTTTCTACCACTTAACCTACTTACAGTTTCTATACAGTGTTACCAGTCCTTAAAGACATTTATTTGTTTATTATGTTTCCCCTGCTAGAAGTGATTTCTATGAGTAGAGAAACAATGTCTGCGTTATTCTCACTTGTCCTCAAATCCAAGAATAATGCCTGACACGGTAGGAACTCGATAAATTTCCCTCTGAAATTTTCTTATTTAATTTTGGCATAATACAATGAAAAATGATGCTACTACAAAATTGAAAACACTGAATGCAGTTTTGTTTCAGGTTTTGCAATATGTCATTTGTCAGGCTTCATTTGTCACCCTAGAATTGTATGCTATCCCCTAGCAGCCTTCCCTTCATCCAAAGATAAATTTTTAACACTTCTGGACAAATAAAACATAAGCTTATTGGAAAATGCTTGTTTAGGGAATACACTGGAGCTGTTCTTTCTTCTTTCCATTTTAAAATCCAGGTGTGAGTGTCATACCCAAATCTGTAGCGGCCAACCATGAGTAAAGGTAATCCTTTACCCAGAAAATCTGGGTGTCACTCTGACATAGTTGAGCTGTTGACCTGATGCCAGCAGCTAGCTATCTTCAGACTCCTTGTTATTTGAAGAAAAATAAATAAATAAACCCTTATTTGTTGAAGATACTGTTGGAGGGATCTACTTGCAACTAAATTGTTCTGACATCATCCAGTTGTCAAGGTTAAAAAACAAATCATGCTAATGAATTGTCTTTATTCAAAACAATAAACTTGGCTGGGTGTGGTGGCTCATGCCTGTAATCCCAGCACTTTGGGAGGCTGAGGCAGGCAGATCTCTTGAGGTCAGAAATTCGAGACCAGCCTGGGCAACATGGTGAAACTCCATCTGTACAAAAAATACAAAAATTATCTGGGCATGGTGGCATGTGCCTGTAGTCCCAGCTACTCAGGAGGCTAAGGCACAAGAATCGCTTGAATCCAGAAATGGAGGTTGTAGTGAGTCAAGATTGCGCCACTGCACTCCAGCCTGGGTGACGGAATGAGACTTTGTCTCAAAAATAAAATTAAAATTAAAAAGTCTTTCCAAACGTATTAAAAAAAGAATAAACTTGCAGATGCATATCCATGTATTTTATATATGTATATTAAGTAGGCATCTGTCTTTCTAAAATGAGTTAAAGTGCAATGAAATGTCCCATCCTTCAATTTTGGTCATTCCATAATGGAAATATCAGTACAAATTAACATTCCTTTGGGCAATATTTCTCAAATTTAAGTATTCTTCACCATTCCCTGTGAATATTTTACCAATGTAAACACTTTAAAACAATCTAGTATATTAAGACTCATATAGATTAACAACCTGAGTAATTCTGAAATATATTTTAGCCTGAAAAATCTCTAAAATTTGCACAGCATAATTATATGTAGATCAATCTTCACTTTGATAACATTACACCAAAGTAAACTTTTTTTGTTTTTTAAGAGATGGGGTCTTGCTATGTTGACCAGGCTGGTCTTGAACTCCTGGCCTCTAGAGAGCCTCCCACCTTGGCTTCCCAAGTGTTGGAAATATAGGCATGAGCCACTGCATATGCCAAGAGAGTATTTTATTGGATTAATCAGTTGGTTCTACCTGAGAGCGGGACTGTAGGAGAACTAGATAGGGCAAGGTAAAATTCAAATAAACATTATAAAGTGGGGCATAACATTTGTACATTATCTCTAGAAAAGGGGCTTACCTTAACAGCTGTTAGCAACGAGTACACATGAGTACTGAATGGAACTAGGAAATAGAAGAGAGGCTAATCGACAATCTACATTGCTCTTGCTTACTATTTCTTAGCTTTTCAAACATATCCCAAGTAGGCACTTACTGTGATTCTTAGTCATGCCTCAGCTAGTTTGTTTGGCAAAGAAAATGAACATAGACAGCTGTTTTGTATCAGTTAGCTACAATTAGTTGTGCCATGTAACAAACCACCCTGAAACTTACTAGTTTAAGACAACTATTTATGATTTCTTGTAAGTCTATAAGTGAGCTGGCTTGCTCTGCCCATCAGGGACGGCTGTGGCTGATCTCAGCTGAGCCTGCTCATTTATCTATGTCAATTGTATAAGGGTTAACTCTTCTAGGATATCCTCAGTTGGGATGGCGAGGCTGGAAACACATGCTTTATCTTTTTCCAGGAGACTGGTCTGGGTCTGTTCTCATGGTATGACAGGCGTTCAAAAGAGGAAGCGGCAACACACAAGTACTTTTAAAATCTTTACTAGTGGCAAGTTTATAAAGAATCCATCAGCCAAATAATTCACGTTGTCCAGCCTAGAGTCTCTGGAAAGAAACTACCAGAAGGCATGAATAAAGGATTGGCTGGAAAATTAGGACCAATCAACACAATAGTAATTTAATTCAACACTTTAGATTTATAGTAATCGTTGAAGAGATTGATAGTTTCCCACAAAAATATCCAATCTATCTTTCCTCCTTAGTAACACAAATTTTGCTTTTAGCTGGATATATGCCCACCCAGGATTAAAGATTCTATTTCCCTTCATTTCCCTTCAACTTTGAAACTAACTATAGCCACATGACTATGCACCAGCCAAAACAGGATAAGTAGTAATGTCCAGTAATAACCAGCCATTAATAATGTCCAATAATAATGTCTAAAAGTCTCTTAAAAAAAGAGTTCATCTAGATTTTACCATCCTACCATTCCTCCTTCTTCTGGATTCCAGAACTAATGACACTCTGAAATGATCATGAAGAGGAAAGCCCCATATTATAATGATAGAAATGAAATATAGGAGTTTGTGTCCCTAGTGATACTCTAGAGCTATGATATTAGCAATGTAATGACTACTTTTGGACTCTTGGACTTGTTTTACCATGAGAAAGAAATATACTTCTACCTTTTCTAACCAACTACAATCTTCTTTTCACTGTTATCAGAAACAAAATCTATTTTTGTAAAGATTTGCAGATCTTTAGCATCTTGTAAATGCTATTAAGTTGTTAATTTTTTAAAAATGAGAGGAGTCATATAAGGCACAAGAAAAAAAAACCTGGTTATGAAAACATTTTAACAAGTTTCTTCTATGTAGCACTTCTTAAAACTAAGATACTAATGAGTAGTTTGAAACTCTAAGAACATAGCATTTCATGTTTGCCATTATATTGTGGAGTCTTGTCACCATGATGAGTGCTTTCTACAATGGAGTTTTGGAATAGCTATTTTATAGCTATTTTTAGATAAGTTGTACCCATATACTAGAATGTGTATAATTTCAACTTTGTTTTTCTGATTGTCATCCTAAGTATTACTTATATCAGCAAATAATATTCTAAGAAAATATGACCATTAATACCGCGTGACAATTAGTTATATTATTGTATGAGAAGCAAGGGCAAGAATGTTTAGAAATAGAAATAGAAAGACAAAAGATTTCCTTGCAGCAAAGTGCTTGTGATAATCTCACCCCAGAGTCTGTGACACAAGAGAGCATTTGATGAGAATGAACCATGCAATCTGTGCCTATTTTTTCTAACACCATAAGACACAAAACTAAAGGAAAAAGATCAATGCTAAGAAAAAAAACTCACAAGGATCAAGAAAAGGGCATATTCTAGTTCACGTTGGTTTATTTTTTCATGGAATTTATTTTAGCTTGGCATCAGTCTGTGAAAAAGGTGATATCTCGACCTAGGACATTTTCTCAGGCTTTCCCAGCTATAAAAATAATGACTGTGTCTTAGAAAAAGACCAAGTGGTTTCCGAATATGGCCTCTGAGGATGTATACTCTGGCTGCAATATTTTCTCTGGTGAATTCCTGAGTATTTAATAACTCGATTTCACAATTTCTAACTCTTTTCAAACTTTGCTCAGTGCAAGAGTTTACATTTTAAATGCAACTCAGCAGTAATTTATTCAACATTTAATATTTCTAGAGCCCTGTATAAGATTCTGTGGGGAATATACTGCATAAGGGATTGCGTGTTAGCCAACATGGAGTTTATATGCTCGTTGCATTGGCCAAATGATGCAAGGCAGAGTGTGCTCTGGGCTACCTAAGAGTAAAAGCCAGCACTGGAAATATAAGAGATGGGTAGAGAGAGGAGAGAGAGAGATAGAGAGAGAGAGAAACATCTAGAAGATAAATGTGGGCAAGCGTTAGTCAGGAAAGATTATGAGGAAAACTTGGGAATATAAGAAGGCTTCATACTTCAGAGACTAAACGAGGATGTGTCAAGCAAAGAAGATCACATAAACAAAGACATGGAAACTAGACAGCCAGGGATGCATTTGGGTTATATAAAGTAAGATTTTTTTTTTTTTTTTTTTTTTTTTTTTTTTTTTTTTTTTTTTTTGAGACAGAGTCTTGCTCTGTCACCAGGGCTGGAGTGTGGTGGCACGATCTCAGCTCACTGCAACCTCTGCCTACCAGGTTCAAGCAGTTCTCCTGCCTCAGCCTTCTGAGTAGCTGGGATTATAGGTGCCCGCCACCACACCCAGCTAATTTTTTGTAATTTTAGTAGAGACGGGGTTTCACTATGTTGGC
>NW_016817145.1:0-32114 GCF_001698545.2 Rhinopithecus bieti | reverse complement strand
TTTTTTTTTTGAGACAGAGTCTTGCTCTGTCACCAGGGCTGGAGTGTGGTGGCACGATCTCAGCTCACTGCAACCTCTGCCTACCAGGTTCAAGCAGTTCTCCTGCCTCAGCCTTCTGAGTAGCTGGGATTATAGGTGCCCGCCACCACACCCAGCTAATTTTTTGTAATTTTAGTAGAGACGGGGTTTCACTATGTTGGCCAGGCTGGCCTCAAACTCCTGATCTTGTGATCTGCCTACATTGGCCTCCTAAAATGCTAGGATTAAGGTGTGAGTCACCGTGCCTGGCCTAAACTAAGATATTTCAGAAGCCCATATTTTTGGCAAATTTTGATGGAAGCCAGAATTTTTTTTTTTTAAATAAGCTAACAAAGAAATATTAAAGGTTTGCAAGCATACTTAGATCTATGAAATAGATGATTCAGCCTGCTGTAAATTACATAATAGAAATAACTGGAGGACACCACAGACAGGAACTAGAACTAGGAGGAGACTGAAGACTGCTGCATTTTGAAGTTAGGGAATCACAGATTGAACTGGGAAATTATCAAGGGAGTGTCAAAAAATAGATGAAAGTGAGAAACATTAATGGCATAAAATTGCATGTTTGATTCCCGTTTTGTAAGATTCAGTGCTGGTGTTGGGGTTAGGAGAAGTATGGCAATATTGGTAGAAGATCCAATACTATACCTGGTTATCTGAGATAATTAGTAAATGTGGTGCACAGAATAACAATATACAATTGAAACAACACACACACACACACAAAAACCCTGCAAAAATATACCCAATATACATGCTAAAATGGCTGTCTTTGGAAAGGAGGAGAAATGCAGAAGGATATAATGATAAAAGGATATAAACAAAGAAGAAAATATGGGAAAATGTCAAATTATAATGAGACCACAAAAGAAAATCCAATTGATTAAGCACAATACTCCCAAATACTTTTTGGAGTACTGTAAACCAAACTCAATGTGCTCTTGGCCATAGGTACTTTCTGTGGTATCATCATATAATATTCAGAATAAAGGATGTAGTATTTAAGCCATGAAGAATGCCCTGTGTATTCTTCCTAACCCAAAATGAACACATTCAATATATACAAACAGCAAATTTAATAAACACAAAACTGTTGGAAGTAAAAAAAATAATGGTTAAAGGAAAACAACAAAGTAAAAATAAAAGGTATTAAGTGTCTTTGTCTGTTTGGGCTGCTGTAACAAACTGCCATGGATGAGGTGGCTTATAAGGAATAGAAATTTTTTTACAGTTCTGGAGGTGAAATCCTAGATCCAAGTGCCAGCCGGCTTAGTGTTTGCAGAAGGCCCCCTGGTTAACAGACAGTTGTCTTCTCAATAGGTCCTCATATGGCAGAAAGGTGAAGAGTCTCCTTGGAGTTCCCATGTTAATCCTGTTCATGAAGGCACTTTCATGACCTAATCACCGTCCAAAAGGCTCACTTCCTAATAATATCTTCAGTTTGAGGGTTAAAGTTTCTTTCTTTTTAATTAAGCCCCATTTTATTTATGAACATAGACGCAAAGAATTCTAAACAAAATAGTAACAAAGCAAATTCAGCAATATATTAAAAAGAAAATACAATGCAACCAATTTAGATTTACTTCAGAAATGGAAAGTTAACATTCAAAAATCAATCAAGGCCAGGTGCGGTGGCTCATGCCTGTAATTCCAGCACTTTGGGAGGCCGAGGCGGGCGGATCACAAGGACAAGAGATTGAGACCATCCTGGCAAACACAGTGAAACCCTGTCTCTACTAAAAATACAAAAAAATTAACCAGGCGTAGTGGCGGGCACCTGTAGTCCCACCTTCTCGGGAGGCTGAGGCAGGAGAATGGCATGAACCCAGGAGGCAGCGGAGCTTGCAGTGAGCGAAAATTGCACCACTGCACTCCAGCCTGGGTGACAGAGCAAGACTCTGTCTCAAAAAAAAAAAAAAAAAAAATCAATGGCTGTTATAAGCATTTTTTAAAGGATCAATAAATGTACTTCACCACATTCACAGAATAAAGGGTAAAAGCTATATGATTATCACAATGCAGAAGAAACAGCTGACAAAGTCCAGCATCCACTCATGACAAAAAAATCCCAGTATATGAGGAGTAAAAGAGAATTCTCCTGATCTAATAAAATGTATCCTTTTTAAAAGATCTCTTGATAACTTATGTCCACACAAAACCTGTTAAGAAATGTTTATAAAAGCTTTATTCATAATTGCCAAGAATTGGAAGCAACCAAGATGTCCTTCAATAAATGAATACACAACTGTAGTACATATACAAAAGAATATTATGCAGCAATAAAAAAATGAGTTCTCAGGCCACAAAAAAAAGACATGCATGTTAAACTTAAATGCATATTGCTAAGTGAAAGAAGTCAGTCTGAAACATCTACATACTGTATGATTCCAACTATATGACATTCTGGAAAAGGCAAAACTCCAGAAATAGTGAAAAGATTAGTGGTTGCCAGGGTTTGAGAGGAGGAAAGAAATAATATGTGGAGCATAGGGGGATTTTCAGGACAGTGAACTATTCTGTATGATGTTGGTAGATACATGACATTATGCATTTTTTCAAAATCTGTAGAACTGTACAACACAGATTGAACCATAACGTAAAGTACAGATGTTAGTTAGAAATCATGTAACACTCCTACATTGGTTCATCAGTTGTAATAAATGTACCATACCAATGCAAGATGTTAATAACAGGGGAAACTAGTGGGAGGGGGAAATATGGAAACTCTCCATACTTTCTGCTTGAGTTTTCTTTAAACCTAAAACTGCCCTAAAAAACAAAGTCTATTTTTTTTTAAATTTATTTTGGAAGTCCTTTATTGTAAAGGTAATTCTTTTGTCTCATGACAAACAGCAGCCACAGTGATTATTCTGTATCTTCACAGTGGACAAATTCAATTTCTTCTTGAGACACAAGTTTCTTTATTTCTGAGGTAATGTTTTCATTATTTCTGCAGTGTCTAGTGGACCCTGATACATCACCAAATCTGGTGATTTACTTCTGGGGGTTAAAATTTCAACATATACATTTTGGATAGATGTGAAGTTTCAGTTCATAGCACCAAAAGAGAGAAAACAAAATGAAAAGAGAAAACAAACAACAGGGGGCCATGACAGAAGAAGACATTTGTAGGGGGCACTGCAATGTGCCACCAAACCCCGTTTCAACAAACGACCTGCTGCAGCCACTGAGGATGTGGATGGTTACAGCTTACAGATGTCAGGCTTTTTAGAGGTTACTTGCCACTAAGGATGTTGATGGTTACAGCTTATAGATATCGGGCTTTTTAGAGGTTGCTTGCCACTGAGGATATTGATGGTTACAGCTTACAGACGGCAGGCTCATTAGAGGTTGCCATGCCTGTGGAAAGAGGCAATCTTTAATCAAAGACATCAATGCAGAAGTAAAAGCCTAGGTTTCCAGCCTAACTCAAGATGTCTCTGAAGAATGATTCTAGCTCCAAAGCTCCCCACGGGGTAGTCTGAGGCCATTTCTAGGTCTTCTTTGCAGTTCAACTTCTCCCTTTGTCCACTTATGCTTACTTTCCTTTCTTTACTCAAATGTTGGTTACAAATCCTTAATAAATACCTTGCCTAAATCCCTCCATCTCAGAGCCTACTTTCCTAGAAGTCAACCTGATACAATAACATTATAAATAATACTAAGTAACATTATACACACTGTCACAGGCAAGAAAGAAAATTAGTTTAGATAATTCTGAACCATGAATCTATTATAGAACATAAGAATAAAGAATGGCATTCAGTAGGCAGAAATGTGAGCTGAAGAAAAGTCACAAAACTGCAAAATGAATCCTGGGAACAATGTTAAATGGGGTGGTGGGGAATATTCATCAGAGAGATTGAGAGACTGTATGCCTGTGGTAGGCAAAATAATGTCCTCAAAGATGTCCATGTCCTTATCTCTGGAACTTGTGAATGTTACCTTACATGATGGTAAAAGGTGTTTTGCAGATACAATTAAGTACCTCAAGATGAGGCAATTATTTTAGATGACTTAGGGAAGCCAAATGTGGGTCACAAAACTTTAAAATTGGAAGAGGGAGGCCAGGGCGCGGTGGGCTCAGCCGTAACCCAGCACTTTGGGAGTCCCGAGGACGGGCGGATCACTAGGTCAGGAGATCGAGACCATCCTGGCTAACACAGTTGAAACCCGTCTCTACTAAAAATACAAAAACTAGCGCGAAGGGGGGCGGGCGCTGTAAGTCCCAGCTACTCGGAGGCTGAGCGGGAGAATGGCGCAACCCGGGAGGCGAGTTTCCAGGGAGCTGAGATCCGGCCACTGCACTCCAGTCCGTGCGACAGAGCGAGACTCCGCCTCAAAAAAAAAAAAAAAAAAAAAAAAAAAAAAAGAAAAAAAAAAAAAAAAAAATGAGAAGAGGGAGACAGAAAACTAGAGTCAGCGGGAAATGTGATGAAAAAAATAAAGGTCAGAGAAATGCAACATTGTTAGCTTTGAAGATGGAGGGAGGTGGCCATAAGCCAAGGAATGTGGGTGGCCCTAAAACTGAAAAGAAAGAAAGAAAAAAAAAAAGGAAGCAGATTATTCCCTAGAGTCTCTATAAAGGAAGATAGCACTGCTGACACCTTCATTTTAGCCCAGTTTATCAGACTTTTAATGCAGAGAACTGCAATATAATAAATATGTGTTGTCTTAAGCCACGACGTTGATGATAATTTTTTCATGGCAGTTGTATGAAACTACGACAGTGCTGACACTAGCTGCAAGGCAGATATGGAGAAGACGAATAATACATTGGGCTTGCAGTACAGGGGCTGATAATTAGAATTTTCATCTACTACTTAAAACTATATCCTTCATCTCATCACATAGCATATCTGTATTCAAGTTTCCCCTCTGGAACCTGAAAAAGTAACTAACTTAACAGAGCTTCCCAGAGCATTAACTAAGGAATGAGCTAACCAACAGGTGAGTCAGCCACTTGCTGACCACATAGCAAATGCTCAGAAAAATACTGGTTGAACCCATTTGGGTTTTTTTCATTTCCTCTGGGGTTCTTGATCCGTGTGCTCCTCCCTCGTAAGGAGTTCCAGGGAAGTGATACCACAGGGATGTTGGGCCTTTGTTATTATGGTTCTTGGATTTTTAAAGCTCAGGTAAGTTGGGGTCATTGTGAATCCTGATCATATCTAAGAATATGTTTTCCCAAAATAAAATGAAAGATGAGGACAGAGAAGAAAATAAAATGTACTTTTTTATAATCATTATTTGTCTCAATTGGCACTGCCTTTCCCCCTGAAGAGCATGGAATTGCTTATTAAATTAAGTTGGTATCCAAACTCTTTAACTTCATTTGGCAGCCCAATGCCTGCATTTATTATTCTCAGAGTGGAAACCTGCCATCCAACATCTGGTCTGCATTAATTTTTCTTTAATTCCCTTTACCCTCCTCCACTCCCTTACCCATTCTATCATCTATGATTTTCTAAAAAACCAGTAATCTGAGTGGGTGTGCATATTTCTTAGCATTTTACATTCAGACCTCCAGCCTGCATTCTATAGAGACAGCAGAGACCTACCTGATTAACTCAGAGATGTATCAAAAATAAAATGTTTCTATCTACATGTAATTGCCAAAGGATGCTATAAAGACTATTCATCACCAACACATTAGAGTTATTTTTTTCAGTCTGAAATGGAAGATACTCTATAAAACAAAATTTACAAATTCACAAATTTATATATTCTGGGGGTAATACAAAGCATTTTCCTCTAAGGTAAAATAATGGTGTATAGGTCAGGAATACTTAAATAACACAATGGACTTCCATTCAAAAATATATATCTCAATTGTCACTTGGGCACCTATGGGAGAGTATCTAGTTATTTGCAGGGACATCCCCGGGGTCCCCGAAAAGTTCTTCATGGACAGAGGAATAAGGCAGATACGTGACTGTCTCAGAGGCCAGGTCAAACTTTGCCCATAGTTTGAATTAGTCACATCATGAAAAGAAAGAAAGAAAGAAAAAAGGGTAAATATAAAATATTCAATTAAAAAAAAACAAGATTGGAAAAACATCTGTGTTGAGGAAAAGGGAGCTCTTGGGAAATGTGGCCACTCTGTCAGCAGTGCACAATGCAAGGATAGGAATGAGCAGCCTGGTGGAATTAGAATTGTTCTACATGTATGTGTCAGAACTCTATTGATGTCCAACTGGTCTGAGCATTTTAAAGGCTGGATTTCTTTTTTCTTTTCTTTTTTTTTTTTTTGAGACCGGGTCTTGCTCTGCCCCCCAGGCTGGAGTGCAGTGGCCGGATCTCAGCTCACTGCAAGCTCCGCCTCCCAGGTTCACGCCATTCTCCTGTCTCAGCCTCCCGAGTAGCTGGGACTACAGGCGCCCACCTCGTCGCCCGGCTAGTTTTTTGTATTTTTTAGTAGAGACGGGGTTTCACCGTATTAGCCAGGATGGTCTCGATCTTCTGACCTCATGATCCGCCCGTCTCGGCCTCCCAAAGTGCTGGGATTACAGGCTTGAGCCACCGCGCCCGGCCAAGGCTGGATTTCATATGGGGCATTTGCAAATCTTGCTTTTTTCATGCCAAAAGAGAAAATTCGAGTAACTCTCTTCCATCACATTATTCTTGCCTGTGATTAAATGGTCTTAACTTCAAACTCCAAAAAGAGTTTATATTCATTAACTTTTAGGATTTGTATTCACAATGAAGTAGGCAACTCTTAACTGACCCATATGCGTGCACTGCTTGATGACCACTTAGAATGTTCTTCTGCTTCTGAAGTGCTATCTCACACATGATCCCTTTCATTTCCATTCATCATCATCCCTGCCTGCTATCCTTAGCTGGAGAGCTCTGTGCCAACCCAGCTTCTTCAGCCTCAAGGATTTCTCTGGAAGAGAGTATTCAGCTTGACGATTCCAGGTTGGTCCTTGGGCCAAGTACCACAGCAATACTCCTCTTTGCACCTTTATACTTTGCACCTTAATGAATAGATCCAGGTCATCTGGTCTGAGCTTCTTCATCTACTGGCTTTTGACCTTTAATATACTCTAACTATATACATTTCTGACATCTTTCTTGACTCAGAAAAAGATACGTCCCTCCTCCTAAATTTTACCCCTCAATTTAATACTAAATTCACTTTCTTTCCTTCCCTTTAGGGACTTTGCGTCAGCAATTATTTCATTTTCTGTTTACATCTTCAGCCACCTCCACCCCTTCTTCAAAGGTTTGCCTGGCTTTTGCCCTGTCTCCAAATCAAAAGCAAGAGCAAAATAAAAAATGTTTTATGACCTTGCAACATCACCATTTGGTGCCTGATACTTCTATTTCCAATCACGCCAACAAGTTCGCTCTGTACTTACTGTTTTTATTTCTTACATTTTCCTCAATTATATTTCCAAAACCTGAAGAAAATTGCACTTTTATCAGTCTTCTAGTTATCCAGTTGATGACATTTCTCAATTTTCTTTAAAACTTTTAGGGTGGTGGAGTAAGGGGAGGGAGAGCTTTAGGACAAATAGGTATTTGTCACCTAATATGTGTGGGACTTAAAACCTAGATGATAGGTTGATAGGTGCAGCAAACCACCATGGCACATGTATAACTATGCAACAAACCTGCACTATTAGTTACTTTTGAAATTTTTATCATATAAGTCCCCCATACTCTGAAAGATTTTCAAAATGTTATCACAATGTATGACTTCATTCAGCCATTCAGTAATAACACATTCATACTCACTAAGCACTTTTTATGATCCAGATATCATGCTAAGTATATTACGTTTTAGCTAATAAATAGTCAATTGAAATATAAACTCAGCCTGTTTACTTGCAGAGCCTATGCTCTTAACAACCACATTATAGAAACTCTAATTAGTATATCTTGCCCTTAGTATGGCAACCCCAAAATTTTTAAATCCCTGACTAGGGAAGCTGTAATCTAACACTCGAAATTTCAGTTCTTTATTTCCAATTTCTCAATGACCTTCCCAGCGACCTCAATGCTACAAGCTAGACGACCATAAACTTATTTCTCTAGAAACACATATTTTAATTTTGATTATAAAATAGTCATATGTTGCTCAGTGATGGAGATACATTCTGAGAAATATGTCATTAGGCAATTTCATCATTGTATCAACATCCTAGAGTGAACTTATACAAACCTAGATGGTGTAGCCTGCTACACACCTAGGCTATGCGGTATAGCCTATTGCTCTTAGGCAATAAACCTATATAGCATGTTACTATACTGAATACTGTGGACAATTGTAACACAGTTAAGTATTTGTGTAATTAAACATATCTAAATATAAAAAAATATAGTAAAATATGATATATAAAATTAAAAAACAGTACATATATAAGAACTTTCAGGATTGGAACTTGCTCTAGGTGAGTCAGGGAATGAATGTGAAGACCTAGGACATTACTGTACATCACTAGCAACTTTTTAAACACTGTATACTTAGACTACATTAAATTTATAGAAAATGTTTTCTTCAATCATAAATTAACCTTTGCTTACTGTAACATTTTCTTTTATAAGCTTTTAATCATTTTAACTTTTGATTCAATTGCAATAACACTTAGCTTAAAACACAAACGTACAGCTGTGCAAAATATTTTCTTTCTTTATATTCTTATTCCATAAGGTTTTCCTACTTTAAAATTTTGTATTTTTTACTTTTAAAACTTTTCGGTTAAAACTAAGACAAAACACACATTAATCTAGGCCTACACAGGGTCAGGATTATCAATGATTATCAATATCACTGTCTTCCACCTCCACATCCTGTCCCAGTGGAAGGTCTTTGGGCCAGTAACACACAGGGAACAATTATCTCCAATGCCTTCTTCTGGAATACCTCCTGAAGGACCTGCCTGAGGCTGTTTTATAGCTAACTTTTTCTTAATAACTAGAAGGAGTACACTTTAAAAATCACAACATAAATGCATAAACCAGTAACATAGTAGTTTATTATCCTTATCAAGTATTATGTACTGTACATAATTGTATGTGCTATACTATTTTTTTTTTTTTTTTTTTTTGAGATGGAGTTTTGCTCTTGTTGCCCAGGCTGGAGTGCAATGGTGCGATCTCAGCTCACAGCAACCTCCACCTCCTGGGTTCAAGTGATTCTCCTGCCTCAGCCTCCAGAGTAGCTGGGATTACAGGCATGCGCCACCATGCATGGCTAATTTTGTATTTTTAGCAGAGACAGGGTTTCTCCATATTGGTCAGCCTGGTCTTGAACTCCCGACCTCAGATGATCTGCTCTCCTCGGCTTCCCAAAGTGCTGGGATTACAGGAGTGAGCCACTGCGCCTGGCCTGTATGTGCTATACTTTTATACAGCTGGCAGTTTACACCAATATCACCATAAACATGTGAGCATTGTGTTGGCCTAAGATGTTGACATGCCTACAATATCACTAGGCAATATACATTTTTCAGCTCCATTATAATTTTGTGGGACATCCATTGTATATGCTGGCTTTTTACTGAGACATTGCGTTGAGTGACTGTATAACATGGAGACGATATCACAATATCTCTTTCTTCTGTGTTTTAAAGTCTCATGCAAACCCCCTATGTGCCACCTCCCAGAAACAAAAATAAAAAGCATAATATCCAAGTATAGATCGCATCACAGGATGATCTTGTTATTATCTTCTGAGTGTAGGGGAAAATGTGGTTTCTTTAGAATATATGAAAGTGTGACTAATACTTTAGAATTTTCAAGGCTGATTTTATGCACTATCATATTTCGTATTCTATCACATTTCAGACAATTACAGATTATGTTGTATTCTAAAGGGGAAAACAATGTAATTGCAATATAGTAAAAAATGGAAAAAAACATTATGTTGTAAGCCCCAACCACATTCATTGTGCTTTAGCTTTCCTATTTGTATTAATTTTCCAAGAATCTCTAGTCCAAATTCTTGCATCAAACTTTGGCTCCTCTTACTCTCTTGAGAAATATGTCAATTCTTCCCTCTCATTACATTAAAATAACCCATTCCATCTATATACTGTTACTGACGCTTTAATGTGAGCTTCCTTTACCTGAACAGAGATAAGTGGCTGTAGAATCCACCTTTAAGAAAACATATGTTGCTCTTGAAGAGATAGAAATGCAAACAACTAAATATATTACAAGGCAAAATTGAACTTACATCACGTAAAAGTATAAGTAACCAATTCTAGTAAAGCTTGTGTTTGGCTTGGCACATTTTAGCTATGCATAAGTTGGTGTTTAATTTAATTTCAGTATAGTCAACAATTTCTTGTTTAGTTCTTTCAAGGGCCTGAGAATGAGTTCATTCTCTGTAGGAGGTATAGAGAAAGAATAAGCTGTGTGTGCTTGCTCTGATTTTACCAACTAGTTTCAACAATAAGATAGATGATAAGGGATTCAATGAATAAATAATAAGTCATAAATCAAGGGTTCTCAACCTAATGGAATTCAGGAACCATCAGAGGTTTTCATTAACCTCTAACTGAATTTAGCATTTAGAAATTTCCCATTATGAATGTAGTAGGAAACACCACACCACACACAAACACATGCACAGATACACAGACACAGTGGTTTAGTAATACTTATGAATTTGCGCTAGATTTGTAGTTTGTCACATCACATAATATTGCAAACATTTAAAATGATTAAGTTCATCACTATTTTGAAATTATAATAATTAGACTTACCACTAGGCCTTGTTTTGTAAGTTTCTATATGAAACACACAGTGGTTTAATATTTGTATAACTACATTTCTATAAAATTGGTCTCTGTTGTGATGTTATGTATGTTATTTAATAAATTTTTAAAAAATCTTTTGCATTCTTTCTAAGAGAGACTCTTCGTTGAGGCCAGAACATGAATGTGTCCATGGCACTAAAAAAGGCAAATAACTTCCATACAAGATTTTGTGCTTTGGAAGCTTAAAGGAGTAAGAAACTAACCAAACTGGAATGGACCTAACTTTCCAGAGGCAGTAAGACTCCAGTAACAGAAGAGCTTTTATATAGACCCAGAATGTAGAATACTGGAAAGGGTAATCAAAATGGGCTGAGTGAAGTATAAATAAAGATAAAGAGGCATGAATGGGAATGACTCCTTCAGGTGAAAGGAGTAATTGACATATTCTTAGGGCACAGGCCACTTCTGCCAGCATAAAGGAGTTGGCAATGCATCTCATAATCTGAGAAATGTTTTTTTCCAGGAAGCCACAGCCACCCTGGGAGAATTGGATTCAGTGAGTTTTAGGGTTGAATCCTTGTGTTAGCACTGTTTTCTGACTCATGTCACATATAACTTTTTTTTCTAAGAAGAGTTTTGCATCACCCCTACGTGGTTGCTATGTGGTCTCAATTGTAGAACAATACGTGAGCAGAGATGGTTTAAGAATGCAGAGGAATGGAATGACGCAGTGGGGAAGTGGGACCTGAGGGTGAATACCCACAGAAAGAGATCAGACCAAGACATGATGCCAAATGGCAGGACCCACAGGCTCTTTTTAAAATTGCCTGCTCATTCATTCTTCTGTTCTGATCCCTAACCACTAAGATCAACCTCTCACTCTTCTTGGATAAACCCATGCTGCAATGTCCTCTTTAACTCTGTTTACACGGCATAAGGTCACTGGTAGACCTGAGTACACAGTAGGCAGGGGGAAGAATTTGGCTCTGGGCTAGATTGCAATTCAGTTGAATGCCCACCAGACTAGTGATTTTTTCTAATCTAATCTTTATTATAAATATACTTAAGAGAGAGTCCATGAAGTTTTCTTTGCAACTGTTTTTTTATTGTTGTTTGATTTTGACATGTGTTTATTTGTTATTTTTGAATAGAGTGTATATACTTTTTCCAAAATGCACACTAGACTTGATTAGCCACATGTCAACTTGGTTACTGAACAGATCTTGAAGTTTTACTTTGCGTATTTGTGACTTCATCTGGAATCAGTGAGCAGAGGTAGTAAAGAGATCCCCTTCTGTCTTAACATTGAGTCTAGATTTTAAATAGCAGATACAGAAGTAATGGAAGCTTCTGGAAAAATATCTCCACCATGGATTCATTTGCCTTACATATTCTTAGATTTTAATTGTTCATTCAACTTTGAATCCAGTTATTTTTGCCCTGCTCACCTCCATAGCTTAACCCAGCCAAAACTTACCCAGACAGAAAGCTTGTAAACTAAATGCTCATTGCTACCAGAGGGAATTCTGACAGAACACTGGATGCAGCAGTATTGCAGTTACAAAACTGAGACCTTTACTCCTGGAGCCCAGAGAGAAAGCAAACACTGGAGACAAGGTTGCTAAATAACGTTTGGAAACTTATTCTAGAGCAATGGTGTGTGTACCTTGCTCATGTGACTCCTGGCTCTTGATTGCACCATCTCCTGCTTGCCTGTCCTTTAGGTTACAGTGGGCATTGGGAAAGACACAGACTGTGCTAACATTACTGATTTTTTTTCTGCTTATTCCCATAGAAATGTATGTGTCACTCTTTCATAGGTGGCATGTAATCACACTGAATTACACCCATCTGTTCTGGGTACTCCCCTTAGTCACTGAACCCCACAGTCCACTTTTGTACTATCTGTTACTACCATGTAGACTTTCTACATCGACACTAGAGAAGAGTTAGTGGTGTCAGTGTTTTCGTATGAAGTGGCTATAAAGATCTCACCTGGTTGCTACTTGACAATGAAATTCAGGGTCAAGTGTGCTTTCAAGTGCACTCTAAAAATCCACTAATTCTTAAGTCTATATTGAGTACAGAATGAGTTTAGCCCTGAACCCTATGTCATAGAGTAGAGGAAAGAAGGATGTATTTCTAGGGAGAGAAGCCCGTCAAAGCAGACTGTTAGTAGAAGTAGAACACACATGAGCAATATACGAGAGCACTTAATTAAGCAAGAACTATTCTAGAAGGTTTAAGATAATGTGAAAACCTACATAGGCAGAGTGTTGTGAGGAATCTGCTTAGCAGTGAGATTTTAACAAAGAGGTATGAAGATATCCTCACCCTTATTGTTAGAGGAACAATAAGAGTGAAAGCATGAAGACAGGATGCAAATGGTACTGTGGTACTCTTTTTTTTCTTTTTTTTTTTTTTTTTTTTGAAATTGACTAGTTTGACTGTGGATGGGATGGGATGTCCCAAGAGGATGGGAGTTTAGTGAGAAAAACAGGAGTCAGTCTTCTAGGGAAGGGGCATTCCAATTCCAGCTCTACTACTTGCTAAACTTGTGTCTCCAAAACTTCGTGCCTTGTTTCTCATCTATACAATAAATATAATAACAGTACCTAGCTTACATGATTGCTGTGAGTAATAAATGAGATAATTGAGGTAAATTTCTTAGAACAATGCTCAACACCTAGTAAGCACTTAACAATAGCTGTTGTCATCATATTAAAAACTGGCTAGGTGTGGTGAAATCCAATTGTGCAGATTCTGGAAAACCTGCAGAAGTTAAAGTTTGTAGTAAAAGGACATGGGGGGCTTGGAAACTTTAGGCATTGTGGCAGAAGAAATAGATACCCTATCCGTATACGTTAGTCAACCGTTAATTCTCCATTTCAAAGTTTTGCAAGGAAGTGTTGTTCAGCACGTATTTGCTAAACACCTGCTTTAGGGCAGCAATATTCTAGGTATTGTGGCAGGTAGGTATTGTGGCAGAAGTAGAGAAGAGTTTCTGCCAGTGAAGAACGTGATGTTCTGTGGAAAGACGAGTCAGAAATATAGGTAATGTCTGGTTAAGAGTGTGAGACCATATATGAGGAGGTGCCACAGTTAGTGATTACAATGAGCATTTCCAAATGCTTGACCCTAAACCTTTTGTTCCTCCAGGCTTGGCTGAGACTCCTGTGCTACATAAGTGACAGATTGGGTAGTGAACCTGAATCACAGCTGGTCAATCACTGGGAATTGCCTTCTGCCCTTGTCAGGAAGTGACAGTCTTCAAGTCACTCAGGAGGCACCTATCTGGAAGACTCCTTCCCAAAAGAGTGTTTGTTTGAAAGAGACAGATCAACTAATTAGAGAGAAACAAAAGAACCATATCCACTGCAAGTTATATTGGAAGGGTGATGTGAATTAAAAGCATTTTCAAATTCAGCTTAATAATAATAATAACAACTAAAACTTAACCATTTAGTATATTCCAGGTTCTGTTCTAAGTCCATTATATGTATTAATTCATTGGATCTTCCAAATGTGAAAGGAAAATAAATCTGAGGACCCCAAAATCACTAAGCCCAAGGAAAAGTCAAGCTGGGAACTATGTCAGGCAAACCTGCCTCCCATTTTATTCCTAAATAAGAAAGCTACAAAGATTTAAAAAAAAAAAAAAAAAAAAAAAAAGCTACATACCTCCCTCACAATTTACCTACAAGGAATTCCTTGTGAGCCTCAAGATCTTTACCCCAAAAACAGTTCTGTGGAATTTCACTCTGGCAATGTAAACTGATAGCTTATCTTCACAAGACAGAAGGCCATCCCACTGCTCACCTGAGACAAACACAGGTCTGATGGCTTCCTCTGCCCTATTGTTTATGTAAGAAATGCAGATTCACTGAACCAGACTGAATTGTGTATTCAGTGGAAGGCTGATCAAGGACTCAAAAGAATCCAATCTTTTGTCTTTTATCAACTTCTGATCTAGAAGCCTCACTTTGAGTAGTCCTGCCTTAACAAACCGAACCTTTGTATATCTTATACATATTTATCGATGTCTCATGTTTCCCTAAAATATATAAAAGCCAGCTGTACCACGACCTCTTTGGGCATATGTCGTCAGGACCTCTGAGGTTGTGTCATGGACACGTCCTTAACCTTGGCAAAATAAACTTTCTAAATTGATGCTGGTACTTTCTAAATTGATGAAGGTACTTTCTAAATCCTATTTTATAAATGAAGGACTGAGGCACAGAGAGGTTAACTATGTCGCCTAGGTCACAGTGAAAACTGAGTGGAACGGCCGGGTGCAGTCGCTCATGCCTGTAATCCTGGCACTTTGGGAGGCCAAGGCAAGCAGATCACCTGAGGTCAGGAGTTCAAGACCAGCCTGGTCAACATGGTGAAATCCCATCTCTACTAAAATACAAAAATTAGCCAGGTATAATGGCGAGTGCCTGTGATCCCAGCTACTTGGGAGACTGAGACAGAATCGCTTGAATTCAGGAGACAGTGGTTGCAGTGAGCCAAGATCGCACCACTGCACTCCAGCCTGCGCAGCGGAGTGAAACTCCATCTTAAAAAAAAGAAAAAAAGAAAAATGAGTGGAACTAGGATTTTGAACCCAGACTCCATGGCTCCGGATTCTAAGCTCTTAACCACGATGCCACACTGCCCCTTTGTGGTATACCTGGACCTGTTCCCTTCTAAAAAGAATTGTGTTTAAATTATGCATACAAGACATTTAAGGTAACTTTTAATTTTAATTGTAATTTTGAGGATTTTAAAGAGAAGGAGAAAATGTTATCAGACTATTTCGCATTCTATAGACAATTCATGCCAATTCAATACATAACTTTTCTCATTAGGAACAACACTGCAAACTGCAAAATTGTGTTTCCTAATGCTCTGTGGAAATGAGCAGACTTTTAAAAAATACTTTCTACTTTTGGCTTTCCTTTGAAGGATCTGCACATTGGAAACCTCTCCTCACTTCTCATTTCTCCTTCCCTTCCTCTCTCCTTTCTCTTCCCTCCCTCCCTTCCCCACTCTCTCTCTCTCCTACAAGTCTAATGGCAGAAGGACTAGAGTGTCTCTCATAGCTACCTCAGATCCTATTTCTGAGGCAATGGGAACACACTTTTGATTCGGGCACAATCTTCTCCCATGTTTACTCTTTGCTTTTTGCCATCCAGTGGTCTAAAAAGCCTTCATGCAGGGTGCTTTGGTAAAACATGAAGATCCTTCTATCGTTTCAAATTTTGCTCATAATTCTTTTCCTTGACCCATTTGTCTAACTACCCCCTATTCCAACACGCTCACAAAACATACTTATTTTCTTTTTGATATCAAGGTGGGGTTTTTTTTTTTTTTTTTTTTTTTTTTTTGCCATTATTCCAACCTTACATGATGTTGTATAATGCCCTGTTTTTGCATGTGCTGTTCCCTTTATTGAACTTCCTTTTCTGCTTCTTCATCTGGCCAATGCTACTCATTGATAAAAACACAAATGAGATGTCTTCTATGTTGAGAAAGCCTTTACCTCTATAGGCAGAAAGAAGTGTTCCTAGAAGACTTTGTTCTTTCTTTATCACTGTATGTAGCACATCATAATGTTTTATTGGCATGTCACTGATTCCCTGACCCTCCTGTCATGGAAACACCTGTTAGTCTATAAGCTTTTAGAAGATAAGAATGATGCTTTATTCACTCTCCTATCATTGAATCCTGGCACTAGAGTCACTGCTTGTTTTGGCATCTGAACACTTTGAGAATTTTATATGACAACTCTTAAGCCTGAAAAAGGTGATCTCACAAAACTAGGTTTTGTATTTCTCCTCCCTAACATTAAACATACCCAAAGAACTAAGAGTGGTTGTAAATTAGTCTAATCTAAATACAATCTTGAAAGGAAGTCTGCTGCTACCATTTAATTATTTAATCAACTCTGTTACACATATACACACACACACAGGATTAAAAGTTGACAAAAGAAGTTGTTAACTTTAATAAGGATTACCGCTGTTTACAATGGGAATTCTTCTAACCCACCATGAGGTTTGTACCTCAGCAAACACTTCCTAGAGTTCCTCACCTATACTATCTACTCATCTGTCCATGTATGGGCTTGTTCATGCTCCATTTCCAAAATATCTCCCATAATCCATGTTGACCTTAAGGATTGAACCAGGAATTGATACCTGGCCGCAGCTGGGGCAATTATCTCTCTTCTTATACTCATAGTCTCAAGTAAACCCTTCTTGAATGAAGAGACCTGAAGATAAAGACTTGCGAAGAAACAAAAGAGTGAGCAGACAAATAGAGAAGGGAAGCTTATTTTCTGAAGAAACCATCATAACAACTGTGGTTTTTTTATATTAGAGTTCTTGATTCTAAGCCCCCATATGGTGCAATAGAAATGCTGGCCAGTGGTTCCATGAAATACACTATAGTAAGCCAGTAAAGACAGTTCACTGCTCAAAATTAGCTTGAATAGGTTTTTGTTATTATAACTAAAATATATAATTTAAATTACTAATACAATGTTGCTTTCTCAGTCTGAAACACCCATATGCCCTAAACCTACTAAATTTTTTCAAGGCCAAACCCAAACGCCATGTCTTCTCTGAAGTTTTATCATTCTAATGACATAATTTTTTTGTATTACACTTACAAGCTGGGTTATTTATTTGTGTTAATTAATTTATTTTTCAATTCAACACAAACTGCTGAGCACCTGTCCTATTTATTGCAGGCAGTACGCCAGAGGTGTGAAGGTAAACACAACTAACCCCCTGTCTCCATAATGCTCATAACCACCATCAACAACAAAATGATATGATTTATTATGATATGATCTAAGTAGAAGTCTGGAAGCAAAGAAAAGAGACAACAGAATTCTGCTTTGCAGGAGAAGGAATGGCCTTAAAAAAAAAAAAAAGTACAGTAGTTGCTTATCATTCTGTCTCTTCTACTACATTGTAAGCAAGCAGAGGGCAGAGTGAGCATCAACGTTTATAACAAAAAATAACCATCACCGTCCAGTACCAAGAATAGTATCCTTCTCAGATCAGATTCCTTGGGAACAACTCTGCTATGGAGATTTATAAGCCAGATATTACTAAGCAGTATTATTGGCAACAAGATCCCTAAGGAAATGAGAAGAACAAGACTGGACAGAAGAAAATATTGAGCTGTAATACAATTGTAATGGAAGTCTCATTCACCCCACAGGGAGTTCTAGAGATAAGATGGCCATTCCAAGTTGTCCTGCTTGAGGCAAGGGGGGGCAGGCTATTGTACCTTCTGCATGGGTGATTCATTGGAGGACCCACAAATTTAGGCAAGACAGCTTCCATCATCTAAGGCAATACCCAGAGAAGTAATCCATTGTGAGTTTTCTGCAACATATATTCACAGCAGCTGGGAATTAATGCCTCTGGGCCAAAGAGAGATCTGGGTATCACAGCACTGGGTTCTGTAGTGTCTACTGCAGAACCCTGCAAATAATAAACACTTAGTAACTATTAGTGGAAGTTCAGTTTTATATATTAGTGCTCACTGTTTTAAAATTCTGTTTTTCAGTGCTGGCATGCATATTCCTACCTGAGAACTGAATTCATTGCCATTTTCTGAGCTTTAGCTATGAGTTCACTGACATTTACAATTGTGGGGAACTAAGTTCCCCAGGGTTGGGAAAAGATTCATATCCACATTATGTATCTTGCTAGTCAATGGACAGGGCCTCCCGGCCTGTGTCACTCAGCAACTGGAATTTTAATCAAGTCATGGCCTCAAGGAAATCAATCATGATCAAGACATCCACAGTTGGCTGGCAACAAAGATAACAGTTAAGGGTAAGTGGCGTTATATGCTAATTAGTTGGGAGTTCTTTGGAGTTCAGCCCAAGTTAGACAGAATGATAACTGTTTCCAAAAATCTAAATCAAAGCAATTGTTTCCTTGGTAAAGGAAGTTTAATCAAAACAAAATGAAAAAAGAAAAACAGCCAGTGAATTGGTTGAGTAAGAAAAAATATAGTACTTTATATTCTATGCCAAACTAGCCAGCTTAATTTATTTTACTGAAAAATAAATTCTGCTGGAAGAGGATCCAATAGCTTTGAGTAAATGTCAACCTTGATCAGTACATAACCAGGTATATGTTACACACTTGGCAAGAGAGTAGCAAAGTGAACACATTCCCAGTTGTCAAAATGGTTGGCTTACTAAATATAATCTCAATCCTATTTGAACAAACTTTTTGACAGTTACTTGGTTTCTAAACTCTGAAACTACCAGAGAACTTTACTGGGAAAACACCTTTTTGCATGGGAATGAGGAAATCTGATCCTGGGAAGTTAGAAGTCTGTGCGCTGATATTTATTAAATTATATGTGTCAATGGAGGGGAAATCTGTGGGGAAGCCAATTTCAAACTATTCGGGGTGATTGTGGGAGGCTGGGTGAATTCCATCATTGCCTCAACTTCTTCTTCTATAAATTGAAGACACATCAGTTGCTCCCTCCCTTCAAGGTAGAATAACCCCCACAAGACAGGTTTGGCAAAGCTGTAAGAAGATGGGCTATCTACTCCTGTCTCTTGGAAATACTTGAACATTAGTCTTGCAAATCTCAACTCTCTCTCCCTCCATTATTTTCTTTCTAAAAATATCTAGATAACCATACACTCATGAACTAATCAGATCACAGCTTTTGAAAACTGCTACAGGTCATTTAGTTTAATCTTAAAATCCAAAGTCCCCTCTCCAACATAAAAGAATTGTTCAGCCTTAATTTGAAGAGTTAAAATAGCAGACCCTCACTATATCTGTAGACTACTAAATATAATCTCAATCCTATTTGAACAAACTTTCTGACACTTGACTTGGTTTCTAAACTCTGAAACTCCCAGAGAACTTCACTGGGAAAACACCTTTTTTCATGGGAATGAGGAAATCTGATAATAGGAGATTAGAAGTCTGTGTATTGATATTTATTAAATTACATGTGTCAATAGAGAGAGGGGAAGTTGGTGGGGAAGCCAGTTTCGAACTATTTGGGGTGATTGTGGGAGGCTGGGTGAATTCCATCATTGCCTCAACTTCTCTTTCTATAAATTGGAGATACATCTGTTGCTACCTCCCTTCAAGGTAAAAGTTTATTTTGCTAATATTGAGGACATGCACCCATGACACAGCCTCAGGAGGTCCTGAAGACATGTGCCCCAGGTGGTCAGAGCAGTTTGGTTTTTATACATTTTAGGGAGACAGGAGACATCAATCAACATATGTAAGCTGAACATTGGTTAGGTCTGGGAAGGTGGGACAACTCAAAGTGGAAAGGAGGCTTCCAGGTCATAGGTAGATAAGAGACAAGTGGTCGCATCCTTTTGAGTTTCTGATTAGCATCTCCAAAGGAGGCAATCAGATATACATTCATCTCAGTGAGAAGAGGGGTAACTTTGAATAGAATGGGAGGCAGGTCTGCCCTAAGCAGTTCCCACCTTGACTTTTCCCTTTAGCTTAGTGATTTTAGGGGCCCAAGACATTTTCCTTTCACAGTGTTATACTAGGAGATTTCACTAGTCAGAAAATTGAAAGTCTTCCAATTCCAACCTTGCTTTTGCTGTGAAAAGGCTAGATACTGAAATACTCAATGCTTTGTTCCTCTTTAAAACATGAGTTTAGCACTATTTATCTCGTCATTGTTAGATAGTATCTGTTATAGACAATAATACCAAATAAATAAAATGATTCTTGTTCTGATAAAGATCACATTTTAGAGGGTGAAACTGATACCCATCTATACTATAAGAAGACAGTAATGCATAAGGAATCTGTTTCAGTGATGAGAATTTTCCAAAACACTCCAGAAGACTACAAAAATTACACCTCTTTGTGGAGGAAGGTTGACAATTTTGCATGGAGTTAAAAAGTTGTTTTTTATGCAAAGTCCTAAAATAGTAAAACAAAAGCTTTCCCAAAATGTTATTTTTTTTAAAAGTCTTTCTTTGGTACTTGGGGATGCATACAATAAATGCTGGTTCCATTTTCCCCTGTTGCTAAGTTGTCACCTCCCAAAACATAGATATGTATAATTTCCCTCATTTTTCTCCCCAGAACAGAAGTGTATTTGGTAATGGCTGTTGACACAGTCAATTGGATAAGTAATGCACTATTTTATAAGTTCATGAAAGTGAAGTAGCTGATTTTGCTGTAGGACAAAGTATGTCTACAATCCAGTTAAGGAAAGGTTACAGGATTTCTATTTACTCCTGCTCAATATTTTTGTGCAAAACCATAAAATGTCAAGTCTTTTAAGAAAGAAGCATAATACGTCTCTGTTTGTTGCTGAAGCAACTCTTTAGGGACTTAGATCAATCAAAGGGATGCCTCTGGGCCATGCATTCTGGGAGAAAATCTTTGAAAGTATTGTTTTTAGAGGCTATAAATCTACCCTTGTGTTTGCTGTCTGTCCAGACAAGCTTTAATCACTTAACAAACAGAATCATTTGTAAGACCAAGGAAAAGACAGTCATTTCCAGAAGAACTTTTCTCTCACATCTCAACTTCATCTCTTACAGATCTCACCAGGATATGACAAGAGGCTTAGTTTCTTAGTAAATCAAATATATCTGGCTGGATTGTGAGACCAGGGAATTAAGAAGCAATATGATGCAAAGATACGAAGTCCTCAGGATGATACAAAACTACCTACATGACAGATTCAGCAGCATGAAAAGCGATAATACTACATAGGGCCCAGAATGGCATACTTTACATTAACATGGAAGATATAGTCCCAAATCCTTTCAGACTAGAGGGCATGAGGTTCTCATTAGCACTAAGGGGGTGGAACATGTGAAGAAAGCCAGGCAGAAGTGCTTCCAGAGGAAATTTAAATACTGAGAGTGGTAACCTCGTACAGAAGAAGCTCTCACAATTACTTGCAAAGGACATTCCTTATTTCAATTTCCAAATGTCTTAGAAACAATCAGATCCTTCACACCTCTCCTGTGATGCAAGCTTTGAAAATCATCACCTTGTATACTAGAGAATATGAGTTGCTTAGGATCTCCTTCCATAAAATCAGGTTCTAAGAAAAAACAGAAGTTGAGGGAGGGGGAGAAAACCACATCACCAAAGACAAGTATAATGAACAGTTTTGACTGATAACTTTGTAAAGAAAGGGAAGGTGATCAAAAGAGTAAGTCATTTTACGATGCTTAAGTGTAAAGCTGTTCATTGGCAGGAACTGGCTGACGATCAACTGAGGATTGTTGCAAGAATATACAGGGAGGTAAAAAATGATAGAAAAACTTTTCAAAAATTAAGAGCTATATCTCAGGATAGCTGTAAGTTTGTTTAGGACTCAATTACATCTTTATTAGGCTGCTCTTGTTTTGACTCAGTTTCTCTGTTGTTCCTCTTCCCAGTATTCTGATTAAGGATATTGGCCTCTGGCGGAGGAGAATAATATTGAGAAAGTATGCATACCAACTTTTCCTGATAATATAGGAAAAGGCAGGTATACCTTCTATCTAATTTCTAAGCTATTTAAGATAGATTCTAAGGTCCTTGAGGCGAAGGGTCAAGTCTTCCTTATAGTACTAATCAAGAGTTTTTTGCATATTTTGATTATGGAAATATTTAATTAAATAGATTTTTCCAATCTTTTATTAAATACATAAAATGTTCATTTCCTTCTATAGTGAAATAGATAAGGTTGACAGTTAACTGGATGGTCTGAATTGAGTCACACAAAAGCCCCTTTGATCAAAATTAACTCTTCGATTTTATTCACTGTCTGGAATTGCAGAATTGAGATTTCCTTAGGCTCTAGACGTTTCCTCCCGCATCATGATGGCCTTGATTGCCACCATGAGCAAATTAGGCTGGAATTGACATGAGATTGTGAAATATTGTAATGAGAAAAGGGATTTTCTCTAATTTGTATAAAAAGACTTTGGGGTTGATTCTATCAGTTTTCTCACTCCCACAGGATTCATACAGAGACTAAGGCATCAAAAAACATTAAAAATATTCTGTGATCCTGACGTTTTGGTTCCTTTAAGTTGTTCCACAACAGCAAGATGCCATGGCTCTAGTAAGGACTATACTAGGATGTAGTGCTCATAACTTAGAGCAGTATATGCACTGAGCTAGACTGGAATGATACTATAGTGGGAAAATGTGTCTCCTTTCTGCAAGCCTCTTGTATCAGTTCGAACCCCCAGAGCACACCAACCACACAAGGCACTGTGGCGTAACACGCTGTTTTAATGAGCAGTTGGGTGTAGGCCGGCTGAGGCCTAAAATGGTGTCTGCACCAAATGAGGACGGGGCAGGGGTTTTACAGTCTCCTGTAAACAGGAAGTGTCTCGGTCGGATGTAACTGCTACAAGGTACTAGGATGGCCTCTGTGTCTTCAGCGGGTACGTGGCTTCTGGCTAGCTCTCTTCCTGCTTCTGTTATCTTTCTGAGGCACACTGCAGGCGCAAGTGGCCTTGCGCCTTGGGACTAAGCCTGAGGAGGGAGGAGTTATTCATCCCCTTAAGCTTTCAGGCCCTGGGGAGAATCTTTCACTTTCTTTGAAATGTGTTCTAAGCCTGTAGGCAGAATGATCTTTTCTGACCCTTATAATCTGACAGCAAGTTATACATTCTTGTATTTCTTATGTATGCCAGTCAGCTTTGTTTTACACTCAAATGCTTTCAAGTCAGTGTGTTGCGTTAGATACAAGGTTTCAAGAAAACAGATATTATTTCTTACTCATTTTTTAATCTTTCCCAACTTGTCTTTATCTCAAATTTTTCTCTATATGAGCTCTCAGCGTAAAATAAGAAAAGCAGTTTATTAATAAGTAAATCAAAATCTTAATGTAAATATGAGGGTTATAATATAAAGAAGTTATTATACTAATCCTTTCATGATCTTTGCAATGTGGTGGTTGCCAAAGTAAAACACATGCAGACTAGGAGATGTGTGAAAATCTGAAAATCATTAAGTTGAAGGAGGAAAATATTAGAAACTCTATTTATACTTATTTTCAGCTCATTCATTATACTTTTCTTTAGAACTTTTTCAGTTCTTCAAATGTAAACTCACTTAGCATTATTAATTCAGAGAAGACCCCTAATAATAGAAGAGGAAAAATGCATTTATAAAAAATTAGGCTTAATGGAAAGTTACATATGTATATTCTCCAATATCACATCTTATTCTTGAGGACTAAACTCTGAACTTTTCTTTTCTTGCCCAAATTCCTATCGCAGAGGCCTGGGGAGTCATGCCTCACAAACCATAAAGTCTCATCAGAGGGGTTTTATTTAACCCTATGTACCCATGGCTTACTTTCCAACCTGACTCTAGCATATCATGTGACAGATACAGAAAGAAATCTACCTATTGTAACCCCAAATATGTTTCTTTGTCATATCTTGAAATAGCCTGTAAAGCTGTCTCTCCTGTGGAAAATCTGCATTCTGTAGAGAATCAACTTCCCTTTCCAGGTATTTTACCTGATCCAGGAGAGAATCAACTAAGAATCTGGCACTTTTTTTTTTTTTTAAGTCTAATAAGAAATCTAATAAGATATACTTGCAATCTATTCTGTCTGAAGCCTGCTACCTGGAGGCTTCATAGTAAAAAACCTTGGTCTCCACAACCCTTTATTTTAACCCAGACATTTCCTTCTATTGATTTCAGGTCTTTAGACAACTATTTAAGTTTTTCAACCAATTGCCAAATAGAAAAGCTTTGAATATACATATGACCTGGAAGTCCCCCCTTCGAGTTGTCCCACCTTTCCAGACTGAACCATTGTATATCTTACATGTATTAATTGATGTCTTATGTCTTCCTAAAATGTAAAAATCAAGCTGTAACCCAACCACCTTGGGCACATGTTCTCAGGATTTCCTGAGGGCTGTGTCACGAGCCATTTGTCATTCATATTTGGCTCAGAATAAACCTCTTTAAATATTCTACAGAGTTTGACTCTTTTCATTGACATTCTTAATATTAATTTTAAAAGTGTTTTTGTTTCTCCTCTTTCCTTGAGTTAGGTCAGGTTCTCGTTGTAGAACACCCAGGTAGAAAAAAAGATAACATGGTATGTACTACTAACTGTTTTTAAAGTTGATATGAAAAAAGCTCAATGACATTTGTCTGGGAAAAGTTTTCTTAGATAAAACCCTAAAAGCACAGGCAACAAAAGCAAAAATAAACAAGTAGAATTTAAACAAATTAAAAAGCTTCTGCCCAGCAAAGGAAGTAATAAACAGAGTGAAGAGTAAACACACAGATTGGGTGAAAATGTTTGCACATCATGTATCTGATTAGAGGCTAATATTCAAAATACATAAAAAACTCAAAGAACTCCATAGCAAAAACACAAATTACCCCACTAGAATATAAGCAAAGAACCTGAATAGATAATTCTCAGAAGACATACAAATAGTCAACGGATGCAGGAAAAAAAAATCTCAGCATCACTAATTATCAGGGAAATGCAAATTAAAACCATGATGAGATATCACCTCACAGCTGTTGGAATGGTTATTATCAAAAAGATGAAAGACAAGTGTTGAAAAGGATGTGGAGAAAATGGAATCCTTCTACATCGTTGGTAGGAATGTATATTAATAAAGCCATTATGGAAAACAGTGTGGAAGTCTCTCAAAAAACTAAAAATAGAATTACCATATGATCCCACTACTGGGTATATATTCAAAGGAATTGAAACCATATGTGAAAGGACATTCACACTCTCATGTTCAATTGTACCATTATTTATACTAGCTAAGAAATGGGTGTACAACCAAAGTATTCATCAAGAATTGAATGGATAAAAAATATGTATACAGACAATGGAATACTATTCAGACTTCAGAAAGAAGAAAAGTCTGTCATTTGTGACAACATGGATGAATTGGAGAATGTTGTGCTAAGTGTAATAAACCAGGCACAGAAAGATATATTCCACATGATCTCATATATAGAATCTAAAAAGTCAAACTCATAGAAGTAGAGAATAATATGGTGGTTATCAGAGGCTGGGGAATGGTGACATGTTGACCAAAGGACAGTAAGTTTCTACTAAATAGGAGGAATAAGCTTTAGGAATCTATTGCACAGAATAGTAACTATAATTAATAACAATGCATAGTATAGTATATTTCAAAATTGCTTAAAGTTTAGATTGTAAATGTTCTCACCACAAAAAATGGTAAGTATGTGAGGTGATGGATATATTGATTTGATTTAATGATTCCACAATGTAAATATATATCAAAAGATCACATTGTATCCCATAAATGTGTATAATAATTTGTCAATTAAAGATAAATTTTAAATTTAAAAATATTATTAGGTAAATCAGAAATAACCCTAACCCTAATGTCCATCAACTGATAAGTAACTAAACAAAATGCAGCAAATGAAAAGAAAGTCCAAATCAAGTATACAGGGGCAATCAAAATTAAAATATATACAAAATAAAGGAAAATTATCTTATGTAGAATATATATGCAATATACATGTGTGTATATTATATATACAGGTAAATCTTTTTTTTTTTTTTTTTTTTTTTTTCTTTTTTTTCTTTTTTGAGGCGGAGTCATCGCTCAGTTCCCCAGGCTGGAGTGAGTGGCGCGATCTCGGGCTCAAAACTGCAAGCCCCGCCCCTCGGGTTCGACTGCTTCTCTCCCATTATCCGGACTCAGCCTCCCGGGGACATGGGACTCACGGCGCCCGCCACCTCGCCCAGCTCATTTTTTGTATTCTTTAGTAGAGACGGGGTTTCACCGTGTTAGCCAGGATGGTCTCAATCTCCTGACCTCGTGATCTGCCCGTCTCGGCCTCCCAAAGTGTTGGGATTACAGGCTTGAGCCACCGCGCCCGGCCCGTGTGCCCGTGTGTGTGTGTGTGTGTGTGTGTGTGTGTGTGTGTGTGTATGCATATTTATCACATTTCCTTCATCCTAAGATGGCTCCAAATGCTAAAATACACTAGCAATTTAATATTTTCTGACAAAAAAGAATTATTATAGTAAATGAGTATATAAATTATAATTCAGTTACCAGTTTTTAAAATGTTAAAATGGGGGAAAATGCAGTTTGCTTTAGCACAAGTTCTTTAGCTGCCTTACATGGCTCTGTTTTTCTATTCTTTGATGTCCCTGGCCTTTCCACTATCTACTTCAAAATTTTCTAGACAGAATTTAAGTATTTAAATAAATAGAAATGTATTAATTAATATCTCTCCCAGTTTTCTGTATAACTTAAATTTATCAATTTACTTCAATATTACTTTAGAATCTACTATAATTTTATGGGTTTTAATAACATTTTTTATTCTTTAGAGTTTCTCCAAAGACAAATTTACTACTTGGGATTCCAAACCAAACAACTTTTATGTTGCAAATATTTTTAAACACAAATAAGTCATTGATTTATAAGTTTGGGTCACTTGTAGGAATATTTAAATGCCCATCAAGTCAAGTCAAAAATTAACAAATCACAGTTCAAAGCTATAGATTATGTAAATGTTTTGTGGTAAGGATATTTAATTAAGTATTGATAGAACAATGAAATGTGATTCTTAGGAGAATTTTAAAAATCCTTAATTTTTTAACTTATTGTGCTAAGCTACTGTTTAATTAACTAAGAAATATATTGTTGGTAACGGAGATGCTGTAATTGCTCTGTCTCTACCGAAAATACAACTTTAGCTGGGTTTGGTGGCGGATGCCCGTAATCCCAGCTACTTGGGAGGCTGAGACAGGAGAATCTCTTGAACCCGGGAGGTGGAGGTTGTGGTAAGCTGAGATCACACCATTGCACTCCAGCCTGGGCAACAAGAGCGAAATTGCATCTCCAAAAAAAAAAAAAAAAAACCAAGTATCAATCGGGATCTGGTCAGAAAAATTTAACCCATATCTGTTATTGTATGAGAGAAACTTTAATAGAAGGAGATAGAGAACAGAAAATGACAAAAGAGGAAATCGTGGTAACAGAGCAATAAGGAACTGCAAGATGTAGCACCACTCCTAGATTTGGGGTCAAGGGGAAAATGTGGGGGCATTGAGAACCCAGAAGCTTAGAGGAGTGGCCCTGCAAACACTGAGACCCCTGAAAGCAGATGGATCCCTCTAGTGCTGGTACTTCTGAATGCATCCAAAGGGACTGGTTCTGAAAGTTGCACAAAATAATACTCAAGACTAGAACCAAATATTTTTTGCCATGGTGAAGGATCTAACAGCAATTTAGCTGCCAAGGGGAAAACGGCTTAGAGAGAACCAGCATCACAAAACAGATTACAAAAGAGATTTTGCTGAGAAACAATCGCTTAATAACTGGCACATACACTAAAATAAAAATTGAAAATATACACAAAATCCTTAAAAATATGCATACCCTTTGAACAAACACTTCCTTCCACTATGGGAACGCCTTGTAAGGCAATGAATTTAGACATCCATAGTTGATCTAACTCTAAGCCCAGTAAATTCTACTCTCTTTTCCTAAACTTTCTCTTGTACATGTCTAAAACCTATTCCTTAATTTAGGACTTACACTTATTTATTTATTTATTTATTTATTTATTTATTTATTGAGACTGAGTCTTGCTCTGTTGCCCAGGCTGGAGTGCAGTGGCGCAATCTTGGCTCACTGCAAGCTCCACGTCAGATTCACGCCATTCTCCTGCCTCAGCCTCCCAAGTAGCTGGGACTACAGGCACCCGCCACCACGCCTGGCTAATTTTTTTGTATTTTTAGTAGAGACAGGGTTTCACCATGTTAGCTAGGATGGTCTTGATCTCCTGACCTCGTGATCGGCCTGCCTCGGCCTCCCAAAGTGCTGGGATGACAGGCATGAGCCACCACACATGGCTTTTTTTTTAAATTACTATATGTTAAAACAAAGTTTTTCTTTTTTCTTTTTTTTACATACTATAGGTTAAAAAAAGAAAAATAAAGCTCAAATGTACTAAACAAATGCCTACTGATATTTCTAAATAAAAAAATCTAGTGATACCGCTGCATTACTGAAAATCTGTAAACAATTCTCTTTGTTTGGGGATGCAGTGTAATGCTTAAAAACTTCATAATCTCGGCTGGGCACAGTGGCTCACGCCTGTTATCCCAACACTTTGAGAGGCCAAGGCAGGCAGATCACCTGAGGTCAGGAGTTCGAGATCAGCCTGGCCAACATGGTAAAACCCCATCTCTACTAAATATACCAAAAATTAGCTGGGCATAGTGGTAGGTGCCTGTAATCCCAGCTACTCAGGAGATTGAGACAGGAGAATCACTTGAACCCGGGAGGCAGAGGTTGCAGTGAGCTGAGATCATGCCATTGCACTCCAGTCTGGGTAACAAGAGTGAAACTCTGTCTCAAAAAAAAAAAAAAGAAAGCATCATAATCTCATCTCCAACCTTTGAAATGAAGTGGTGGTTGAGTCTGGTCTCAGGAATCAGATTCCAGGGACCAAATCCAGGACCTGATGCATAGTCACTGTATGTATATAAACAAGTTTGTAATAAAATTTCACTTTGTCTCTGTTTTTTTGTTTGTTTTTACTGTTGTTTTGTTTTGTTTTTTGTTTTAGTTAAAAATGGGGACAATGATAGCACCTATTTCACTATATTCAAAAAGATAACATAGGAATTAAAGAAATTAATGAAGGTAAAGTGGTTAGCACAGCATCTGGCGAATGTGTTACTTAGTATTAGACTTTTCTCCTGGCATATTAGGCTGGTCAGTATTCCTCAGAGAGCATGCACATTTGCTCAAGCTCTTTGCTTGAAAAAAATTCTTCTGTTCTTGCATTTTATCTTGTTGAATTTTATTCAACTTTCAACCTCAGTTCAAGTATTACCTGATCAGTTATCCTTCCCAAGCTGCTGTCTGAAGTAGATTTGCTTCCAAAGCAAATTTTGAACATAAGATCAAAGCACTTACTGAGTTATACCAGTAATTGCATTTTATTTATATTTATTTATAACTGATTTATTTGTTAATCTTTTCCAATAGATTCTAACGTCCTTACAGGGCTGGGTCATGACTTATTCAGTGTCGATCCCACCATGCCAAGCCCTGCACCTGGCACATATTCAGGGCTTAATAAGCATTTGTTTATATAAAAGATGCTCATCATTGTATTACTTACAAGTACAATAAATCAAAATAATATACAAATAACAAATTTGTTACATTTGGAAGAATGGCTAAATGTGGAAACTACATCTACTGAACTAATGTGTAAAGCCATTAAAATTGTTTGACACACCATGTAACAACAAAGTATGATACATAATTACGTAAAAAGGTTGGCTGGGCACAGTGGCTCTTGCCTGTAATCCTAGCACTTTGGGAGGCTGAGGTGAGTGGATCATGAGGTCAGGAGTTCAAGACTAGCATGACCAACATGGTGAAACCCTGTCTCTACTAAAAATACAAAAATTAGCCAGGTGTGGTGGTGGGCACCTGTAATCCCAGCTACTTGGGAGGCTGAGGCAGGAGAATTGCTTGAACCAGAGAGGCACAGGTTGCAGTAAGCTGAGATCATGCCACTCACTACACCAGCCTGGGAGAAAGAGGGAAACTCCTTCTCAAAAAAAAAAAGTTACAAAATTACCATATGCATACAAAAGTAACAGAGACAAACAACAGGACAAACACTAATGCAGCAACATTTACAGCACAAAATGTTAAGCTTGCTTTTCTTTGAATATTGGCACTATAAATAATTTTATTTTCCTTTATTTCCATGAAATACATTTTTTCAGTGTTCTCTCATAGGCACAAATTTTAAGCACTAATACATATTTTAAAAGTGTATGATTATACAATTCCAACCATAAAAACATTTTAGTGTCAGCTGGTTAACTTAAGTAACTGTCCAGTCTTTGAAGTTATTGAAAAAATTAGGCTGGGCACCGTGGCTCATGCCTGTAATCTCAGCACTTTGGGAGGCCAAGGCGAGCAGATCACGAGGTCAGGAGATCAAGACCATCCTGGCTAACACGGTGAAACGCCATCTCTACTGAAAAAAAAAAAAAAAAATTCCAAAAAATTAGCCAGGCTGGTGGAGGGCACCTGTAGTCCCAGCTACCGGGGAGGCTGAGGCAGGAGAATGGCATGAACCCGGGAGGCAGAGCTTGCAGTGAGCCGAGGTCACGCCACTTCACTCCAGCCTGGATGACGGAGCGAGACTCCATCTCAAAAAAAAAAACACACAAAAAAGAACGCATCTTGCACTCAGAGGAGACGAACAAAAGCCATGTTTTTATTTGTAAAAGGAAAACCATCCCACACATAATTTATCAGCCAATAAAGAGAATACACAAAGCAAACTGTACAGAAAACTAGCTTTTCCTGGGAAGACTATTCGCTCTGATTTTAGCCTGTTTTCTTTTGCATCTTCTTCTGTGTGCTTACCGTGTTCTAGATTTATCCATTTGGAATCCCTTCTCCAAACCCAGGAGGATACAATTTGGTAAATTATTCACAATAAGATTGCAAACAAAGCAGATATTCCTCTCAGAGATATTTTCATTCAATGAACAGACCACAGAAAACTAGAGACTTAGGATCTAAAGGAAATATATGATGGAGAGATTTCAAATTAAATGACCAAAGGTGGGAAATGTACAATAATAATAATATAAAATAAATATAGTATACTGTAAATAATAAACATATACTGTGCAATGAGAGCATTAATAAACAGTATAATCATAAATATGTAGTGCAATATATAATTAATATTTAGTCACATGCTATATTCTCAACAATATATTCTGCCTTTCATATATCTACTTAAATCTTCACAACTACCTTACGAAGGACATAGCTTTAAAAGTTTCATTTCAGAGATGAGGAAGCTGAGACAGACACACAGCTGTTATGTAGCACACCTAAGGAAAAAAAAAGAAGAAGGAAAAGAAAAGAAAGAGGGAAAGAAGGTGGACAAACCAAGGTTCTGAAACCTACAATCTATACTTTCCATATATTTCTGGACCAAAGCAAGTTCCCTATGTCCATAAAATCCAGTAAAAACCACTCCTCTCTAATCTAAACAAAGACAGCCCATCAAAAACCATTCTTTTCCTGATAATACTTGAAAATATTGTAAGGCACTGAAGAAATATAAAGTAAAAGATAGTGGTTCAGAGATCTGAAATCAGATATGAGCTCAAAAGTCCACTCTGAGTTATGAGTTATCCAGTTACAAAATTGACCAAGGTATTAGCATTTTTGAAGCTCACTTTTGTATTGTTTCTTTTGTTGTTTATCTAGAATAGGGATACAATACATAATAGTGTTTTATGAGGAGTGAAAGAAAATACATGTAAAATATTTAACAAAAT
>NW_016817144.1:3230833-3234492 GCF_001698545.2 Rhinopithecus bieti | reverse complement strand
GCCACCGCGCCCGGCCGTTTTTTGTATTTTTAAGTAGAGACAGGGTTTCACCGTATTAGCCAGGATGGTCTCGATCTCCTGACCTCGTGATCCGCCCATCTCGGCCTCCCAAAGTGCTGGGATTACAGGCTTGAGCCACCGCGCCCGGCTGTATTTATATTTGACATCATCTCTCCGTGTGCAAGATGTGGAGGAAGGAGTCTTATGGCAGCTAACCCTGAAGCCTCTGTGAGTTAAAATATCGTTTCGTTCTTTCCCGGCAGCTCCCCTCGCCACAGTCCTGAGCAATCGCTTCGGACACCGTCTGGTGGTGATGTTGGGGGGGCTACTTGTCAGCACCGGGATGGTGGCCGCCTCCTTCTCACAAGAGGTTTCTCATATGTACGTCGCCATCGGTATCATCTCTGGTAAGTGTTCCTCTTTGACTCAGAAGTTCTCTAGATGCTTAGTTTGAAGAACAAGGAAGGGGAAGGAGGAAATTAAAGACAAACTATATTTCTTTCTCTTTCTTTTTTTCTTTAACATTAACGGTGTCTCAGATCAGTAGTTTTGAACTGAGCTATATGGACTTAAGGGGACCTGGGAACCTGTTCTCAAGTGCCCAAGGGTTTTTGTTTAATCTTCACCAGAGATGATGATAACTTCTCTTTTGCTACATTTACAGCCAAACGATAGCATTTTTACAAAGTAAGACGAATTTCTGTAGCCAGTATTTCTCAAATCACTGTCTGAGGATCCAGGGCTGTAGGGGAAGTGCAACATGTCAGACTTAATCTTGGGGCCTAAGAAAACCTTTTCCATTTAAAAGGAGTAGCCAGCATGGTGGCTTATGCCTGAATTCCAGCGCTTCGGGAGGCTGAGGCAGGAGGAACGCTTGAGCCCAGGAGACCAACTGGGGCAACATAGGGAGACCCCATCTCTACAAAAAATAAAAAACTAGCCAATCATGGTGGTGTGTGCCTGTAGTCCCAGCTACTTTGGAGGCTGAGGTGGGAGGATCACTTGAGCCTGGGAGGTCAAGGCTCCAGTGAGCTGTGATCACACCACTGCACTTCAGCCTGGACAACAGAGCGAGACCCTGTCTGTTAAAAAAAAAAAAAAAAAAAAGAAATGAACAATAAAAGGAGGCCGTATATTCCTCATAGATGATAGATACACACACACACACGCACACACACACACACACACACACACAGTTGTTAAGATTTGCAGACTTTATATTTTCCTGTATTTCTGCACATATGAAATGACTTATTTCTTTCTAGATACAAATCTTATATAAAATTTCATGCAATAATAGTGTCATCCATTGTGAATTATATAAATTTGAAAAAAAGTGTTGCAAAGTAAAAAAAAGAAAATTATACTTTTAGTATCCCAAAACAACCACTGAAGTTTATCCAGACCTTTCATGAAACCCATTTTCTTTACAACATCACCTTTGTCCAGAATGAATTACTTGGCTCCCAGAACTTAAGATTCAAAAGCAAAACCAAAATCCCAGCTCTTTGAATATACATCCTTCCAGTCTCAAGCAGTATGTGGGTTTCATTGGCTTTTCTGACTTTTCTTTCACAGGTCTGGGATACTGCTTTAGTTTTCTCCCAACTGTAACCATCCTATCACAATATTTTGGCAAAAGACGTTCCATAGTCACTGCAGTTGCTTCCACAGGAGAATGTTTCGCTGTGTTTGCTTTCGCACCAGGTAGGTAGACTACAACAGTCTAAGTGTGAATGTGGATGAGGGACGCCACTCAGGTATTCTTGCTACACTAACTTTTGCCAACAGTATGGATGACTTTAAGTGTATGAGTAATGAGAGGTTATTTACGTCTCTTCTCCAGCTCATTTTAGGATCTGTCCTCCCTAACCCCACTTCAGGTATTCAGACCACTTTAATAATAGGTTTGAATTCCTAACTGGGCACATATGCAGTGGTAGGGCTTTCTTGACACATGCATTCCAGAATAATCTAGTAATTTGCAGTTGTTCACCTGTTATGTCCTCTCCTTTTCAAGAGAGCTACATTCAATGTGGATTTAGATTATGCTAATAAAGACAGCATTCTTATCTGTGTGCAGATCATCTCAAAACAAAATCTTTGGCCAGGCACAGTGGCTCATGCCTGTAATCCCAGCACTTTGGGAGGCCAAGGTGGGCGGATCACCTGAGGTCAGGAGTTCGAGACCAGCCTGACCAACATGATGAAACCCTGTCTCTACTTAAAACACAAAAAACAGCTGTGCATGGTAGCACACGCTTGTAATCCCAGCTACTTGGTAGGCTGAGGCAGGAGAATTGCTTGAAACCAGGAGGCGGAGGTTGCAGTGGGCCAAGATCACACCACTGCACTCCAGCCTGGGCGACAGAGCAAGACTCCGTCTCAAAAAAAAAGATTGAGTACACATTCGTAATGCTGAGTATAATAAATTTCCACAAAATTTATAATGGAATCTGGATCCATATTTCTTCTTGATGGCTTCTCCTGGGTCTTAAGTCTATTATTGACCTTATATTTTATTTCTTCTTCACTCACTCCTGCCTCTTCAAGCAATCATGGCTCTGAAGGAGCGCATTGGCTGGAGATACAGCCTCCTCTTTGTGGGCCTACTACAGTTAAACATTGTCATCTTCGGAGCACTGCTCAGACCCATCATCATCAGAGGACCAGGGTCACCGAAAACAGTCATCCAGGAAAATCGGAAAGAAGCGCAGTATATGCTTGAAAATGAGAAAACACGAACCTCAATAGACTCCATTGACTCAGGAGTAGAACTAACTACCTCACCTAAAAATGTGCCTAGTCACACTAACCCGGAACTGGAGCCGAAGGCTGACATGCAACAGGTCCTGGTGAAGACCAGCCCCAGGCCAAGTGAAAAGAAAGCCCCGCTGTTAGACTTCTCCATTTTGAAAGAGAAAAGTTTTATTTGTTATGCATTATTTGGTCTCTTTGCAACACTGGGATTCTTTGCACCTTCCTTGTACATCATTCCTCTGGGCATTAGTCTGGGCATTGACCAGGACCGCGCTGCTTTTTTATTATCTACGATGGCCATTGCAGAAGTTTTCGGGAGGATCGGAGCTGGTTTTGTCCTCAATAGAGAGCCCATTCGTAAGATTTACATTGAGCTCATCTGCATCATCTTATTGACTGTGTCTCTGTTTGCCTTTACTTTTGCTACTGAATTCTGGGGTCTAATGTCATGTAGCATATTTTTTGGGTTCATGGTTGGAACAGTAGGAGGAACCCACATTCCACTGCTTGCTGAGGATGATGTCGTGGGCATTGAGAAGATGTCTTCTGCAGCTGGGGTCTACATCTTCATTCAGAGCATAGCAGGACTGGCTGGACCACCCCTTGCAGGTAATTTAAATACACAAAATACAAATGCTTGTCTACTCTCCCTTATGAATTGTGCTAGCTTCCTGTTTAAGCCGTAAAAAAACTTACTGCCATTTTATATTTCCATTGAATTTTAGAGTTGCCAGGGATTAGAGATTACCTGAGCCAGCCCTCTTGATTTAAATATGAAGAAACTGAAGGCCAAAGAATTGAAGCCAAAGGTCAGATGGTAAATTAGTGGTCGAATCAGGACAGGAAGCTGTGTCTGTAGTGCAGATTGACGCAGGCTTTTTTTTTTTTTTTTTTTTTTT
>NW_016817144.1:3196801-3229173 GCF_001698545.2 Rhinopithecus bieti | reverse complement strand
GCAAAGACTTGGAATCAACCCAAATGTCCATCTGTGACAGACTGGATTAAGAAAATGTGGCACATATACACCATGGAATACTATGCAGCCATAAAAAAGGATGAGTTTGCGTCCTTTGTAGGGACGTGGATGCAGCTGGAAACCATCATTCTTAGCAAACTATCACAAGAACAGAAAACCAAACACCGCATGTTCTCACTCATAGGTGGAAACTGAACAATGAGATCACTTGGACTCGGGAAGGGGAACATCACACACCAGGGCCTATCATGGGGAGGGGGGAGGGGGGAGGGATTGCACTGGGAGTTATACCTGATATAAATGATGAATTGATGGGTGCTGACAAGTGGATGGGTGCAGCACACCAACATGGCACAAGTATACATATGTAACAAACCTGCACGTTATGCACATGTACCCTAGAATTTTAAGTATAATAATAAAAAAAAGTAAAATAAATGAATAAATAAATAAATAAAAATATGTTTCCTGTTGCTTTTAGTTATGCAGAAATATGTGGCTGTAGTGTCTTTAAACCACTATTTATTATTAACTTATTCTAGGATGAGTAAAGTAATCAAAAGAAATAAAATCTCAGACATAAGCAGCATTTTTACCTCCTTTCTGCAATCCTTTAAATGCCTCACAGAATATGTCTTATCTTGTAAAAATACTTTTATAAAAGGCCAAGTTGTCATGATTCTTCCATATGATTAAGGGCAACGTGTGCTATTAAGGGGGAAAAAATAATGGATAGCAAATCGCCTTAGCTTTCAAAAATAATTTGTTTTATCATCTAAGAATACTTGAGGAACTTCTTTGATCAGAATTTTATTTCATTGACCTGTTAAAGCATTTCTGATTAAAGAAAAACCATCTAATTTTTGAAGCATTTCTGTATTTCACATGGGAGTAACAGAGACATTTGTTTCAGTGAGTTACAAGTTGCAGTTTACATCTTCTATAACACATGACTTGATTGCTCTAAGTTGCCAGAGGTATTGGGTAGCTGGTCATTGTTGTTTTTAGTTTTTTGATTTTTTTTTGTTTGTTTGTTTTGTTTTGGAGTTACACTACATGTATAGTATTTCTCACATTAGCAGTTTTCCATAAAGAGGGCAAGTGTCAGGATAATAGGTGGACTTTTTACTCACCTATTTTACCGCAATCTCACCCTGCAGGTGATGTCAATGCTTGCTGCTCCATCTTTATTCATCATTAATGTTAATTTATGACAACTCAGGGGAAAAACCATAACAAGCCTAGTTTGGTTACAGGTACACACAAGCTTGAATATTTCTCTGCACTGAAATGAAAGTGGCATAGTTCATCACCACCTGCTACAATCTGTAGAGCATCTTATCAGCCATAGAAATAGGACAATCTATAAAACTTTGGGGAGGGTGGGGGAGGAAATGACAAAGTGTCTGTCAAAAACAGACATACCTAAAACAAGGTGATGTAGCAAATCTCTGTCACTGCTTGAGAAGAACTTTGAGCTTGTGGCAGTTTTGCAGACTTACATGACTTCAGCACTTTACAACATATTTTTTACTATGAATGTTCAATACAGTTTAATATTTATAACTGATTTCTGAGGGATCTGCTCCATGTCTATTCTGTTATCTGCATGAAAACAAAATGTATGCCAATTTCAATATGTCAATAATCAAGGTTTTAAATGTTTGGAAGAAAATACAAACAAGATTGCTGATTTGTTCTGTATTAGTGACATTCTGGTACTTCTAGATTTGCAATAAATTTATGGCTTTTTTTTAATTTAAAGAACCTGATTTTCTTCTAAGATTTTTTTATTGACGCTCACAGCATTGTGTTTGATGCAATTAAAATTATAAAAACTCACCAAAGATTCACTCCAAATAAATAATTTTTTAACATTTATCTTCTGTAAAGCCTTTTAACTCTACTACAGACACATAAAGTTTCCCAAGAAGTGTCTACTGAACTTTTAATGTTTATTTATTTGTTGTTTATTTATTTATTTAGAGACAGAGTTTTGCTCTTGTTGCCCAGGCTGGAGTGCAATGGCACAATCTTAGCTCACTGCAACCTCTGCCTCCCAGGTTCAAGTGATTCTCCTGCCTCAGCCTCCTGAGTAGCTGGGATTACAGGTGCCCACCACTATGCCCAGCTAATTTTGTGTATTTTTAGTAGGGATGGAGGTTTCACCATGTTGGCCAGGCTGGCCTCAAACTCCTGACTTCAGGTGATCCACCTGCCTCGGCCTCTCAAAGTGCTGGGATTACAGGTGTGAGCCATCGTGTGTGGTCTGAACTTTTTTATGTCTTCTTTTTTTTTTTTTTTTTTTGGTCACTGAAAGCAGGACAATTTTATTTTAGATTGAGTCTTTCATACAAATTATTTTAAAGAACCTTAGAGAAAGACTAAATAATTCAAAGGAAGTATTAAGTAATGAATAACAGGAGAGGGAAATAAAAATTAAACAATATAATCAAATGAAGAAGCACGTTTTCATCTAAGAATTGAAATAAGAACGAAAGCAGCCATGGAATTTAATTATTAATGAAAAATATATGAATGAAATCATATCATGGTAGCCAGAGTAAGCCTATCAAAAGTCATAAAGACAAACAAAGATTACACTCAGTTACAGAAACATTCTAAGAACTGTTGTAACCTGTAAGTAAACAGCATGGACTCTACATGCCAGGGGTTGGCAAACTTTTTCTGTAAAGGTCCAGATAGTAAATATTTAAAGCTTTGCAGGCCATGAGGCCTCTGTCTAGTCAGCTCTGCCATTGAGGGTCAAAAGCAGCCACAGACAATATGTAAATCAATGAATGTGGCAATGTTTCAATGGAATTTTATTTACGGATACTGAAATGTGAATTTCACAAGATTTTCATACAGAAAATATGTATTTCTTTCAATCACATAAAAACATTAAAAACACACACACACTATTAGCTCTCAGGCTGAAAAAAAAAATAAGCAGTGGACTGGATTTGGCCTGTGGACCACAGTTTCTAGCCCCTTCACCACACATCTGTAACACTGACACAGGTCACTATCGCCAGAAGCAAAACTCTGAAAACTAACAGTCCTGACCCATGGGAAAGGATTCATTGTGGTCAAAGTAATTATTAGATCATAACTGCCCCAAAATAGGAAAGATCAAACAGCTAACACTTTTTTTTGTTTTTTCTTCTGAGACAGAGTCTTGCTCTATCGTCCAGACTGGAATGTGGTGGCACAATCTTAGCTCACTGCAACCTCCACCTTCTGAGTTCAAGCAATTCTCCTGCCTCAGCCTCCCAAGGAGCTGGGATTACAGGTGTGCACCACCACACCCAGCTAATTTTTGTATTTTTAGTGGAGACAGGATTTTGCCATGTTGGCTAGGCTAGTCTCAAATTCCTGACCTCAAGTGATCTGTCCACCACGGCCTCCCAAAGTGCTGGAATTACAGGCATGAGCCGCCGTGCTGACATTATAGCTAACACATTTGTTAATTATGTTTTCTTTTTTTTCCTTTTTGTTTTCTGAGATGGAGTTTCACTCTTGTTGCCCAGGCTGGAGTGCAATGGCGAGATCTCAGCTCACTGCAACCTCCAGTTCCCAGATTCAAGGGATTCTCCTTCCTCAGCCTCCTGAGTAGCTGGGATTACAGGCATGTGCCACTATGCCCAGCTAATTTTTGTATTTTTAGTAGAGACAGGGTTTCGCCATCTTGGCCAGGATGGTCTTGAACTCCTGACCTCAGGTGATCCACCCTCCTCGGCCTCCCAAAGTGCTGGGATTACAGGCGTGAGCCACCACACCAGGCTGTTAATTATGTTTTCATGTTCCTGATTAAAAAGATTCTGCTTTAAGCTTGTTGACTTCAAGAGGTTTCAGTATAAACCTTATGTAGACTTTCTCTCCCCAAAACTAAAATTATTCGAGTTATAAAAATGAATTGGGCCAGGCGTGGTGGCTCAGGCCTGTAATCCCAGCTCTTTGGGAGGCCGAGGCAGCAGATCACCTGAGGTCGGGAGTTTGAGACCAGCCTGACCAACATGGGAAAACCCCACCTCTACTAAAAATAGAAAATTAGGCGGGTGTGGTGGCGCATGCCTATAATCCCAGCTACTCGGGAGGCTGAGGCAAGAGAATCGCTTGAACCTGGGAGACGGAGGTTGCGGTGAGCCGAAGTTGCACCATTGCACTCTAGCCTGGGCAACAAGAGTGAAGCAAAACTCCATCTAAAAAGAAGAGTTAAGATCTTGTACTCTTTTAAGACCTATGTATCCATAACTAATACAAAATGTGTCCAAACCTTTTAACAAAGTTGCACATTTTATACTCCAATAACATGTAATGTAGTTTTTGAGCATTTGCCTTTCCCTTAGCTTAATACCTGGTGATAAAATAGAAAATGGATTCTATGTCAGCATTCTTGTGGCACAGATGAAAATCACCAAGTGGTATTTATTACATTTAGATTTCCATACTCCAATTCAACTACTGTAAATCAGAAATCATCATGATCCCTCAGCTGGGCGTGGTGGCTCATACCTGTAATCCCAGCACTTTGAGAGGCTGAGGCAGGTGGATCACTTGAGGTCAGGAGTTCGAGACCAGCCTAGCCAACATGGTGAAACCCTGTCTCTACTAAAAATACAAAAATTAGCTGGGTATATTGGTGCACACCTGTAATCCCAGCTACTCAGGAGGCTGAGGCAGAAGAAACACTTGAACCTGGGAGATGGAGGTTGCAGTGAGTCGAGATTGCGCCACTGCACCCAAGCCTGGGCGACAGAGCAAGACTATCTCAAATAACACAAATTCAAAAAGGAATAAAAAAGAAATAATGATCCTTATTTTCACAAGTTTGCAAATACGGGGCTCATGAATAGGGAACTAGAGTTTAGAAGCCATTGCCTTTAAATCTTTAAACGGTGGCCAGGTGTGGTGGCTCATCCCTGTAATGCTGGCACTTTAGGAAGTCAAGGTGAGTGAATTGCTTGAGCCCAGGAGTTCAAGACCAGCCTGGGCCACATGGCAAAACCAAAATAAGGCAAGTGTGGTGGCTCATGCCTGTAGTCCCAGCTACTCGAGAGGCTGAGGTGGGAAGATCACTTGAACCTAGGAGGCAGAGGCTGCAGTGAGTCCAGATGGCACCACTGTACACAGCCTTGGTAGAGTGAGACCCTGTCTCAAAAAAGAAAAATTTTAATGGTTATGCACGTTACATAAAATGACCTATTTAAGAAATTCAGACATGTTACATGCAAAAATGACCACTGTTATAAGTACACATTGCATTGAGAAAAGAGAAGCTGTCCTTGTTTTCAGATTTGTGTTTATATTGCATGTGTCCTATGCAAGGGTGACCAGAGCCCAGAGCTGGGCCAGCCCCAGTTGCACAAGTAAGGAAACTGGGTCCCCCTAGTGTTCAGTTCTCATAATGACTCTCTAAAGGTGCAGAACAAGAAAAGTGGCAAGAGAACTTACAACTTTGCTTTCTATGTAACAACTCACACCCAAATCAAAACTTCAATGACTATCCGCTTCCTACAGGGAAAATTAGACGGGAAACCTGATGCCCAGAACATTTCCCCAAATATTACTGAGAAAATACATATTGTGGCCATGTATTTGTGTCATTCATACGCCTTTCCAGCAACTCAAGAACAAGCACACTCACTTCCCTAACAACTTACACGCCCTAGAATTCAACCAGAACTTTAAGCACCTTGTCTGCACCGGCACCTCCCATTCTTAGTGCCAACTTTGTCCCTGAGCTCCTGATTTACATCTGCCCGCACGGCAGTGCATGCATATAAACTAGGCATCTTCAACTTAAAATGTCCTCAGCAGAACTCTGGATCCTCCTCCTCAAACCCACTCCTCCACATATCCACTTTGCTCTCCTTTCTAAACACATCCAGGAGCTGACTGCTTCTGCCAACTGCACCAGGACGCTTGATCCAAGCCAACATCATCTTAGCTGGATTATTACAGTAGTCTTCTAGCTGGCCTGCCTGCTTCCACTCTTGCAACACGCCACCCCCACCTTAATTTTCCATACAGCAGCCACAGTAATCCTCTTACAGCACAAGTCTGACATAAATCCTTAGCCATGGGCCCTGCGTGAACTGCCTCATGGTATTCCTTTTCCCTCTGCTCCTGTTATACTAGCCTCACTGACTCTTTTTTTTTTTTTAGGCAGAGTCTCAAACTGTCGCCCAGGCTGGAGTGCAGTGGTGTGATCTCGGCTCACTGCAACCTCTGCCTCCCAAGTTCAAGTGATTCACCTGCCTCAGCCTCCCGAGTAGCTGGGACTACAGGCGCATGTCACCATGCCCAGCTAATTTTTTGTATTTTTAGTAGAGATGGGGTTTCACTATGTTAGCCAGGATGGTCTCTATCTCCTGACCTCATGATCTGCCTGCCTTGGCCTCCCAAAGTGCTGGGATTACAGGCGACAGCCACCATGCCCGGCGCGCCCCCCTCCTTTTTTTTTGAGATGGAGTTTCGCTCTTGTTGCCCAGGCTGGAGTGCAAAGGTACGATCTTGGCTCACTGCAACCTCTGTCTCCAGGTTCAAGTGATTCTCCTGCCTCAGCCTCCCAAGTATAGTGCCTGCCACCATGCCTGGCTTTTCTTTTTTTTTTTTTTTTTTTGTATTTTTAGTAGAGACGGGGTTTTGCCATGTTAGCCAGGATGGTCTCAATCTCCTGACCTCGTGATCCGCCCACTTTGGTTTCCCAAAGTGCTGGGATTACAGGTGTGAGCCACCAGGCCCGGCCTCTCTTATTGTTTCTGGAATTGTTCTTATCGTTGCAAGCTTCAGGCCTTAGCATTTATGGTTCCCTTTGCTTGGTACTCCCTTCCCTGAGCTGTATATACAATGTGACCCTTCAATTTGATCACTTCCAAATGCCACCTCCCTAAGGAGGCATTCCTGTCTATCCTGTTCAGAATGGTACTTGTTTCTATCCGTTTACTTTGACATTAGGTTATAACAGCATCTACTTTGGGAGGCTAAGGTGGGTAGATTGCTTGAGCCCAGGAGTTTGAGACCAGCCTGGTCAACATGGTAAAACTCTTCTCTACAAAAAATACAAAAATTAGCCAGGTGAGGTGGCACGTGCCTGTACTCCCAGGTACTTGGGAAGCAGAGGCAGGAGGATCTCTTGAGCCCAGAAGGTAGAGGATATAGTGAACCAAGATCAAACCACTGCACTCCAGCCTGGGTGACAGAGCAAAACTCTGTCTCAAAAAAAATTAAAAATAAAAATAAAATAAAGCATCTGTTTACTCCTTGACTCTCTGTCTCATCCACTAGTGTATTAGAGTAGGAGTTCTTTGTTTACTGCTATATTCCCAAGGCTTTAAGCACCCAGTAGGTGGTGCTCCATGAATACTGATGAATGAAAAAATACATGAATGAGTGAATGAGTTATAGACTTTTCTCCCTTTAGTTACACAAGAGAAAAAAATGGTATCTATTGACAGTTACAGCTCAAGAGAGTCTGTGCTGCTGTGAAACAGCTGGATAACCACAGGACACGGAAAGCATTGTGCTCAGAACCCACCGGTTCAGCGTCCGAGGCTGGATGGGTCTCAGAATGCCCAGCAGTAGTGTACTATACAGGTGGGTCAGCTGTAAAGAAGAAAAAATTGATCCATGAGCAGACACTAAAGAAAATAGTGGGATGAAATCAATACTGGGTTAAGTATGGAGGTCTGTGAGTTTGAACATATTGTCCCAGTAGATTTTAACTAAGCTATTTTCCAGTAGACATTTTTTTTTCATAATGCTTTCTTTTAATGCCTCGACAAGTTGCAAGAGCTTTACTAAATATTGCAACTCTTGGCTGGGCACGGTGGCTCACGTCAGTAATCCCAGTACTTTGGGAGGCCAAGGCAGGCAGCCTGCTTGAGCTCAAGAGTTCCAGACCAGCCTGGGCAATATGGAAAAAACCTCATCTCTAAAAAAAAAAGAAAAAATACACCGGGCACAGTGGTGCACACCTGTAATTCTAGCTACTTGGGAGGCTGAGGTGGGAGGATCACTTGATTCCGGGAGGTCGAGGCTCCAGTGAGCTGTGATCATGCCACTGCACTCCAGCGTGGGCAACAGAGCGAGACCTTATTTCAAAAATAAGTAAATATTGCACCTCTCTTTTTTTGGTACTAAGGCAGAAGTACATAGACTGATTTCTCCAACTTTGAGCAATCCCAGATGGCTCTACTTGAACAGAAAAGAAACTGAAAGTTCAATGGTGTATAACCCCTTGTAAACAATCTGGGGGGAAAATGGTTAGGTTCTGGCTGGTGATATTTTACTTCAATGAGGTCATGTAGCACAGTGAAAACAACAAATAACTCAACATTAGGGAGACTTGGGATCTGATCCCATTTTTGCCATTGGTTAAACAACAAGCAAGTTTACTCGGCTGCTGCAGGCTTGCGTCCTCATGCATGAAATGGACTAAACAGTCTCCACAATTATTAATGCTTTATGACCCGCTTTCCAAAATGGAAATGCCAGTTTGAAGGCAGTATACCGCCCTTGAAAATGAAGCGGGGAGGGTAAAAAAGCGTAAGCAGAGATAGTATCAAGTTTATTAAAGAACACAAGTTAATAGCAAAGCCCAGAGGCCTTACAAGTGTCCTACACCCTTTTCAGCTTGATGTCAGCACTGGCTTGTTACCGACAGAAGACTTGCATGACCTGTTTCCTGAAAAAGCCTCCTCTCCCAGCCAACTCAATATCATGGTGCATTTTTCCAGGTACCACTACGATTGGGTACTGGTCCCTAGAGTGCAACTGGCATAAAGTCCACAAGCCCACATGGGCCTGTTGGGCACTTGAAAATATGGCCAGTTGGAAGTAAGATGTACCGCAAGTGTACATACACACGGGATATTTGAAGACAAGTAAAAAAAAAAAAAAAGAAGATATAAAATAATTCCACATTATGATATTGTTATTGATTGAAATAATATTTAGATGCACTGGATTAAACAGAATATACTATTAAAATTACTCCACTAGCTTCTTTATGCATTTGCTAATATGACTACTAAAAATTCAGCACACATATGTGGGCTTGTATTATAATTTCTATGGACGGCGCTACTCTAGATACATCAGGAATCTAGAAAGCTGACCTGAGATTCGAACTCTTTCAATGAGCAACTTCTTAAATACTCCTTATGGGGAGGTTATCCCACTCACTGCTCTGCCTGCCACCGCGGTCCTGACTTTTCCAAGGCATGCCCAGAGCGCGGCGACACGTGCTTCACATGCAGGCCCGAACGGGGCGGCAGTGAGGTTGTTACCTGGGTCGCTGACGCCAAGGGGAGGCCAAGCGACCAGACCCCACACGTCTGAGCCCGCGCCGGGGACGTCCCCCGGCGCGGAAACAGGTGGTGCGTCGGCGGTTCGCAGCTGCTGGGCCCGCGCGCCCGTACCCGTCTGGCCACAGCCGGAGACAGCGACGCGCTTCCTGCCCGGGAAGGGACCAAGCGCAGGGCCGGCTATAGCGGTCCCGCAGCTGCCTGCTTCCATTTCAGCACTCCCGCTCCCAAGAGGGAGCAACGCCGTCCTCTGTCTCTCGTAGGGCTTGAAATGTAAATTATTCATATCAGGGGAATGTGTGTTTCATAAAGCAAGCTGGACAAGAACGGACGGGTAATCCTCGCCAAATTCTTCTATTTAACCCTCACCATTAAAAGTCTGAGGCCTGAAAAATCTCTTGACTGGAGAGCTACTCACTCCACAGGTGACTGGGATCAGGATCTATGACATAAATGAATCAAATTAACTGATTTCTAAGAGTATTTAGACAGTAGAAAATTATTAATCCTCTTTTTAGTTCAATACTTTGTTCATTCAGCATTTGCAGAACAAAATCTGCTTGGATTTATTTAGTGGAAGTTATCTTTTAAAACAACAAAGATTTAACCATAGTACATAAAATTTAGTTGCAGTAGGCAAATTATATTTTTAAGCTGAACCCTAAGAAATTGTCCAAAAATATATACAAGTTATACACAGCACTTATGATTGCTGAATAAATGCATCACATAAAATTTTTAGCAAGAGTGAACGATTTCTTAGATGATTTTTCTCCTGATCTCATAGTGCAGAGTATTCACAAATGGACCTTATATCTTCTCCAGACAACCGTCATCCCCAATTTATTCACCTAGGCAAATCTTAGTTCAAAAGAGTTTGTGACGAAGGCTGATCTACAGGACTAAAACCGTGCTTACCTCGTAGGAAAAAAAATGTAATTGAATAGATAATAATTTTTAAAGTACATTATTCAAGGAGGAAATAAGCCCTGTAACAGAATCCATAAAACACCATGCTCCATCAGTCTCTTTTTGCTAATAGAATGACCAAGTATTCTCTCCAATTAATCTTAATAGCAAACCACCATTTTCTAAAACGACTTAAATGGGTTCAATCAAGTAGGAGAATGAATCCAAGGGATACCACTGACTCGGGGTATAAAATGTGCCTTACATCATATTGCGTACATCAAACAATGAAAGAATTTAGGTTTCAAATTACAAAAAAAAAAACCAAAAACAAACCTTTAAGTCTTACCCTCAAGGTAAGATAGGAAAGTGGGAAATGCTGTCTGCTCACTGGCATTCCATAAAATATTCACTGTAATGTCTAATTTCCAAAACACATCTACGCAGCAGAGGTGGTTTGTCAAGTCTGAGGTGTTCCACCTCCAGCCCCGTAGCAATGGGGCTGATGTTCACACTCTGCAGGTCCTCATCAGCATTCACGGCACCCCGACAGATAACCCCATTAAACTCTCTCCCTGACTCAGGTAAACACTTCACAACGTAAGAAGGTGAGGAGGACATTATTACTGAAATAAACCTGAAACCTGCTCTAAATCTACAGAAAAAGTGCAACACTCACCAATATAAATACCATTACCACTATTTGTAAGATCCCTCATAAATGACTATGTTATAGCTGAGACCTGCAACAGAACTCCCACCACCAAATGTTGTGGTAGTATAAGTACCATTGTTATTTTCACTTGCAAATATTCCTGAGAGGTCATATTTTAAGCTACTAAAAACTGATATAGGAATAAGGTGACAACCAGCAAGAGAAAAAAACAAGGTAATGCACTCCAGAGAGTAAGGAAGGCTCACGGAAGAGGAGGGCTGTGGTGAAGATCAGAGCCCATGGACGTCCAAAAATGTGACTTGGCTGGGCCTAACAGAGGGGAGCAGCCCTTCTAAAACAAAATCACCCCTGGAAATTATGTTGGTTGGTTCCCTGGGACATCTACAGTTCTTTTTCAAGTTATTTACTTGCTTGTTACCACCAGTCCCAGCTTTCTTGGGAGACATAAGCATATTTGGGGAATGGAAATAAAGTGCTTGCTGCCACAGATGAGGCCAGCAAGATGAGAAGATAAAGAGTTTCTAGAGTTTTTGTTATTCAAAATGAGTTTCATTTCAATTCAGGTACTTGAAAGAAGGTTCTAGTCTGTTACTCTGACACAGCACAAGATCAGTAGTTTATTCCGATGAGGTATTCCACCCAAATGAAAGCATAACATGCAAGTAGTCATTTATTTCAATCACTCCTAATTGAAGGTCCTTATTTTTGGAGAACAGCCAGGCATTTTATGATCCACTCTTTCCATTCCTTAAAGGCTTCCACGGGTTTCGGTAAATTCCCATTATCCTCACAACTGTGTTCTGGAGTTGCTCCAGGTGTGTCAGAAGATTCATCATTAATCCACCTCACCAGTACCTGGAAAAACAGGAAAGATGTGCATTTCAACAAACCACAGCAAAATACTATGAGACAAGAGAAGAGCATTGGCTTCTAGATATAGAGTGACATCTTACCTCATGAAGATGCTGCATTTGATAATGATGGTGTGAATATGAAATAATGCTTATGATATACTGAGTGAAATGGCGCATACCACATATACACATACCAAAATACACACTGAAAAATGATGAAAAAGAAACACACTCATTCTTACACTTTTTTTCTAGCATCACAGGATATTATCTTTTCTCAATTTGCTGAATATTCCACAAGGCATTATATTCATTTGATATGTACGTATATACATAAGTGTACACACAGGCATGGGTAGACATATGTTAGTGAAAACACATGTGTAGACATTTCTGCATAGTCACTTGAATGCACAGTCACACCCATGAGTAGCCACATGAATGTATATTGATATTTGTGGGCATGTGTGGGCACACACATACACATACTGAGATTAGGTACTTTCCTTCTTCCTTTTTAAAGAAAATCATTTTTTCCTCCTAATGAACATCATACCTCTGTCCTATATTTGGAAAGATAAATCCTGTCCACACACTTATAGGGTTTAAAAAATGAACTTTGCCACACATATCAATATTTATTCTGTTCTGCAGAGTCAAACTCTCTTGCCCTAAATGGAATAGAAGCAGAGAAATTTCTTCCATTATTTCTCATAGAGCTGTAAGCATAAATCACTCAAAGGCAAGCTAAAGTTTTTAAGAAGGGCATTTCTTCACATGTTTTTAAACCACAGCTTCCTGCTTATCTTTATGCTAATTTCCTCTGATAAATTATAACTCTAGAGAAGGATATAATAGAAATGTCAGTTTGCTACTCAGATAACCACTTCCCCCTCTTTACACTGTCCACCCCTCAACTTACTTAATAACTTTCTACAATGCTGAAGCCAATAGCACACTGCAACTTGTGCAAACAGGTAGGACAAAGGTTCAGAGGGCACCGGTCAGCTTCTTCCAAGTGGTTGGAGCCTTGCATTAGGCATGCCAGCTACTGGCAGTGTCGCAGTCCAAATATGTGTCCGATCTCATGGGTTAAAGTCTGCAAGACAATCATGTTGCGGCGTTATAAGACCACCATCACATTAAGCTACACGTCTCTTCTTTCTCCTGCTTCTCCAAGAAACACAGGAATCAACTCCCTTACTATTATCACCGAAACTTCACCCCATCCAGACCTTCAAAGACTTAATAATCCCTCATCTCCCCAAATGTCTTACTGCCTTTCTGCTCTAGACTTCCTCAACCTCAACACCGCTGACATGTTGGACCAATAATACCAGGTTGTGGAAGGCTGTCCTGTGCCCTGCACAATACTTTGCAGCATCCCTGGCTCTACCCACTAGATGCCAACAGAACTCCCTCCCTGATTGTGAAAATCAAAAATGTCTCCAGACATTGCTAATATTCCCTGGATGGCAAAATCACCCCTGGTTGAGAACCCTTAATCTAGACTAGGATACTCGTTATAATTCAGATTCTGGGGCCCTTCCCCTAGAGATGCTGATTTCAGTAGGTCTGGGAGAAAGGGGGCTTGATGTGCATGCTAATGAGAACATCAGGTGGCAATGACACAGGGGACCCATGGAACACACTTAGAGAATGTAGTTCTAAGAGGCGTAGCTCTCAAACCCCAACAAATAGTTGGGGAGATTAGGAACTGCCAGGATAACTATAGTTGAGGATAGCCTGGAGCCCAGGGCAGGAAGGCCCATGCTCCCAGAGAAGCCAGAGCAGATGTCCTCCAAAGGCCTGGGGAAGGCAGCTTTGCCCAATGACTATAGTAGCTTGAACACGTAGGTTACCCATTCACACCAGAATTCAGTAATTACACTAATAGAGAACACATGGGTACAGCCAAGGCTGTGTGTCACCAGTAGTACAAAAAACTGGCACTGATACTGTAAATTTCAATATGAAGGTATCCATTTACCTTGTTTTATTGATCATTTCAGTCAAGCACTATGCACCAAAATTATACAAACGATACAAAGTCATTTATACTATTACCTTAAAGACTGACAATATACAATTCATGCAACTAAGATTCTCTTTTAAAAAATCGTCCTGTCAGATTTTTTTAGTCACTTACCTTACAGGATCGAAGTAGTAAAACACTAGTTATTTCTGGAATATAATAGTTGTCGAAAATTGAAGAGTCACTTGAAGATGTTTTCTTGAGCTTCTTCACTTTGCCTTCATAGCGCATGCTATAAAAATCACTGCCATACCTGGCAAAGCTGAATATCCCCACACCTACAAAAAGAGGACAAGCAGCGACAGAATGAGAGTAAGGTCCCTGAGGAAAGACCAAAGAAAAGATCAAAGAAAGAAGAGCCTGCTGGCCCACCTGGCCAGTGAGTGCACCTCTGTGTCACTGTGTCCACATCATCTGATACACTTATGGTTTGCCACCAAAAAGGAAGATTTTGGTCCCAGATTTCCCTGTCAAAATCTTTTGCAGCTATCCACTTTGCCTTGTCCTGTAAAACTTAATGGACTTGAGGTCAAATACTTGAGAAACTGAAGTTTCAGAGAGTCTTTTCCCACAAAAGAAGTCTTTTTCTGAAAGTAGTAAGTACTCCAAATCAAGTACTCAAAAAGGAATCATAAAAAATAATCACATGGGTCAGGCTTGGTGGCTGACGCTTGTAATCCCAGGACTTTGGGAGGCTGAGGCAGGTGGATCACCTGAGGTCAGGAGTTCAAGATCAGCCTAACATGGTGGTGAAACCCTGTCTCTACAAAAATACAAAAATTAGCCGGGCGTGGTGGTAGGTGCCTATAATCCCAGCTACTCAGGAGGCTGAGGCGGGAAAATGGCTTGAACCCAGGAGGCGGAGTTGCAGTGAGCTGAGATCGCACCACTGCACTCTAGCCTGGCAACAGAGCAAGACTCTGTCTCAAAAAAAAAAAAAAAGAAAAGAAAATCACATGAACAATAGGCAGTCATGATTTCACTCTTTAAGGACACACTAAACAGATCTGTTACACATGTCTGGAGGGGTTGCTGGCCTTCCCTCACGCAGCACTGACTGAACACAACTGCCCTGATGTCTTCAAGACCATGCTTTAAACCACAGCTTTAGACAGAATAACCTCTTCCCCTGCCCCACCCCCACCCCCTTTTTAAAGAACAGCCCAACTCTATTATGTGTCTGGTGACCAGAATAAATACCCTTGTAACTGACTTCCTGTGTTACATTTAGAGTTATATCAACCATCTCTGCAAGCGCAGAGAGCACAGTTTGCTACATAACTCACTCTACAGGGTACTGCTTCATAATTCGACTTGTTTACATGATCACTTTTATTTATGTCTCTCGTTCAGTTTTTATTTTAAAGTACTACTTTGTTTTTTTTTTTTTTGAGACAGTCTCGCCTCTGTCGCCCAGGCCTGGAGTGCAGAGGCACAATCCGGCTCACTGGCAAGCTCCGCCTCCAGGGTTCGACACCATTCTTCCTGCCTCAGCCCTCCTGAGTAGGGGACTACAGGCATCCACCAACGCCCAGCTATTTTTTTTTGTATTTTTAGTAAACACGGGTTTCACCGTGGTCTCAATCTCCTGACATTGGTGATCTGCCCGCCTCGCCTCCCAAAGTGCTGGATTACAGGCGCCGAGCCACCACTATCTGTGCCAAGTGTAATAAATTTTAAAGAAAATAAACCCATAGTTAGGTTTGTTCAATCTAATTTGATTCAAAAACAACTTCCTCACCTCCCTTTACCCAAAAAATGTGGACTGATATTCGAAAAGTAAACAGCATTCTGGAAGTTAAGAAAACACTAAATCTATTCATGTGTCACAAGTAATCCCCTCTGGCCAATCAAGTGTGAGCATATCTCACTACAGTAATACTTTCAGCAAGGACACTTCTTTCTTCCAATAATCCTACAAACAGAAGATTATTTTCTTTCGTAGTCAGTGCTTCTCAATTTAAAAATATGAAACTTTGTAAACTTGGAGAAAACAAGACCACTGTGTTAAGATATTGTCACTGTCTAATCCTGCTACTTTCCTATGTCAATCTTTCATGTCATGTAATATTTAAGAAACTTACAAAAAAAGAATTAAAGTAAAACAGTTTGGAGAAATGTTTCCTAACCTCCTCAAATATGTAAGATAAATTAGCTAGCAATATCTAGATAAATGAAGATATGGTTTTAAAATTATTTTTTTAGCTGGGTGTGGTGACTCACACCTTTAATCAAAGCACTTTGGGAGGCTGAGGAAGGAGGACTGCTTGAGCCCAGGAGTTCGAGATGAGCTTGGGCAACACAGGGAGATCCCACCTTGACAAAAAAATAAAATACAATAGCTGGGTGTGGTGGTCCTGTGGACCCAGCTACTCGGGAGTCTGAGGCAGGAGGATCCCTTCAGCCCAGGAGGTTGAGGTTGCAGTGAGCCATGATCACACCACTGCACTCCAGCCTGGGTGACAGAGGGAGCCCCTGTCTCAAAAAAAAAAATAAAAGGTAGATAAAATTATTTTTTAATATTTCCATCTCTATCAGATTAGTAACAAAAGAGAAAACTTATGATAAAAAGCTACCTCACACCACGAAAGTCAGTAACAGAGTAGTGACCCACCAAGAGTGCATGTTGGTAGGGTCATGGCAGGCTACAAGAATCTCACATAAATGGAGAATAAAGAATAAAGAAATAGGTGGGAGGAGGCTCTATAACCCTGCAGCCCCCACCTCTAGTAAAACATTTGTCCCAAAAAGCTTACGACCCCACACAAATCCTAAGGCTAATGTAACATCCAGACAGACCATAAACTCTCAGGACAGTCCCTGTACTTACTCCCCATCCCCAGAACACTAATGAACCACTCCCCTTCGGGGGCCTTTTCCCTTTCACGTCTGTCTTGGATTATTGGGGATGAAGTTAGAGAAGTAAGAGCAAAAATGAAGGGGAGGAGAGAAGTAGAGAGATGACAAAAAAAAAAAAAAAAAAAATTGGGTTGAAAATATGACCTGTTTCCAGAACCTTTCCCATCCCCAATATTACCATGCAGAGTTCCTAGTGAGTCAAGGTTTATTATGTATCTCAAATCAAAGATGGAAGTTTTGACTTTTTAAATTAAAAAACAAAAAACAATGTCATAGGATGAGAAAGAAGCATACACTTAGTCTACGGCTATTCTATCTATGCAAGATGACTATGAAAAGAACTGAAAAACAATTAGCAAGATTTTCACATCCATTAATGATAGTTCAAACTGTAATTGATTTAATTCACCTTGCTACTGAATTACTGACATTTACTAGCTGTTACGCTGAATGCCTATATATGTGCCAGGCCTATATATGCATTTTTTTTGAGACAGGGTCTCACTTTATTGCCCAGGCTGGAATACAGTGGTGTGATCACGGCTCACTGCAGTTTCAACCTCCTGGGCTCAAGTAATCCTCTCACCTCAGCCTCCTGAGTAGCTAGGACTACAGGTTTTGTGCCACCATGCCCAGCTAATTTAATTTTTTTGTAGACATGTGGTCTATGTTGTCCAGGTTTATACACACTTTTTATGTATAGGCACTTTTATGTAAATTATCTCCAAATCACTCCATGATGTGGGTATTGTTACCTTTAAGGTCATGTATGTAGTGAGTGGCCAACCCGAACCTAGATTATCAGAATCTACCAACAGCACACTTCCCATTATGGCATAATGTCTCCACTGAAAATACTATACAGTTTTAAATATCAATATGATTCTTGGTTGGATTTTTTTCCCTTCTTTTAACATCTTCAAATATTCTCAAGTTGAAGAAGCTTCTAACAATGCCAAAAAAAGGAATACCATCTGGCAGAGGCCTGTCCAAAGACAAAATTCCACGAGTCTCTTGGGTAAAGATCAATCACTGTTATTCCCACAACACACATGGCATCTTCAGGTTTCTTTTTTCAAGAACTTCAGGATGTCCCCTACTTAAAAAGAAATACATAAATGTATGAGTGTATAGTATATACATATGCTTCCTTTACTCAGTTCAAATTGCAAAGCTGTGTAATTCACCTGCATGAATTTATAGGTTTTGTGTGTTCTCACTGACTCTAAAGGAGCACTTTGTTGTGGAAACAGGAACTGGTTCTAGGAGTTTTACTCTCAAGCCATAGAAATATGCTTTACAGTAGCCCGTGAGCCATTTAATATATTCTTCACTGATAATTCTGGTGTTTCCTAGAGAGCCTATAATATGGAAGAACATTTAAAAACAGACTTTAAGATGATTATTCAGTGTTTACCCAGTCTATGAGTAAGAGGATTCAAATTAGAAACAAAACCAACTCTAAATTTTCAATACACCTTTAACGTTCATTGGTGTTGCTATGAATTAAAAAGAAACAAAATGTTCTAGGTCAGTTTGGCTACAAAACTTGTACCGTCGCAATGAATATCAAAAATGATCCTAAAACAGCCCATCTGAATCAGACCAATAGCCCGAACTATCCGACAACAGCGCCATTGCCAAAACCGAACCAAAACCAGCACATTACCTAACATAATACCAATGGACGTAATAAATCTGCGGTTTGCGGAGAGGGTACTTTCTGTAAGGATCACTGAAAACTGTTCAAAGTCTGGGGCCTCAGGGTGGGAGGTGATCCCAATCTGGATGGAGAATGCAAGTAAATGGGTCCCAAAGAGATCACGGCTGGCTGGAAGGCTCATTCAAAACGCTGTTCCCCAGCATCCTAATTTCCTCCATACTGGGACACAAGCACGTCTGAATAAGCTGTTTTCAGGTCCTGTCAATGCGTATTATTTGACTAACAAAAAAAACCCAAGAGCCAAAAAAAAAAGGGGTAAAATGCATATCCATATGGGATTACTATCCTCAATATACAGCTCTGATTCTCCCCTACGACTGAAATGACCTGACGATAATGCTAGAGTGGCACATTTAAAGTGGTTTCCTCATGCCAATCAATTTCTTGGGAGCCTAAGAAGTTAAAAAGACAACCATGAAATCCCATTCTCATCTCATAAGGAACCTGGCCCCATTACAAAAACAGTGGTGGCCAGGGTGTGGCTCATGCCCTGTAACTTCAGCACTTGGATAGGAGATTGCTTTGAGGCCAGGAGTTTGAGAAAGCTCGGGCAACATATAAGACCCTATCTCTACAAAAAGTTTAAATTCCCTAGCATCATAGTGGTACACACCTGTGGTCCTAGCTACCAGGAAGGCTGAGGTTGCAGTGAGCCATGATCGTGCCACTGTGCTCCAGCCTAGGCAAGAGTCCAAAACAAACAAAAAAACCTCATGGTGACCATAGGAGCAGGACCTCACACCCAATTTCCTTCGTTCAGGGAATAACAGTATTAGCCTGGCACGGTGGCACACGCTTATAATCCCAGCACTTTGGGAGGCCAACGCAGAAGGATTACTTGAGCCTAGGAGTTTGAGATCAGCCTGGGCATCATGGCAAAATCCCGTATCTACATAAAAATTAGCCGGGCATGGTGGTGTGCACTTGTAGTCCCAGCTACTTGGGAGGCTAAGGTGGGAGGATCATCTGAGCCCAGGAGGTAGAGGCTGCAGTGGGCCGTGATCGTGCCACTGCACTCCAGCCTGGGCAACAGAGACTTTGTCTCAAAAAATAATATTATGAATTGACTCATTAGTGCCACATGAAAAATACTCATCGTTTCTAATGTGACTCAAAGATCTTCAACATCAAATAAAAACAAAACTAATGTAAGCCCTATCATTTCTGCAATTTAACTGCAGGCTGAGAAGCTACAGCTTAGCCACTGAAGTTTATGGTCTCAAAGTCACGTCACATTAGGGAAGACATCAGATGACTAATCAAAAGCCAGACTCACAATGACAGGCTTCTTCCATTCACATCGTGTTCCCATGTAGAGCTTTCATCCTTCCTCTTGAATGGGTCAGATGTTCCGCCACGAGGCTTTTTGAATTAGACAAGGAAAAAATTGAACATCTCTGTCTGGATCATCTCTGTCATATTTTCTAATTATCTAGATTTTGCCAGTTTAATGATAGACAGCTGATGGGAAAACTTAAGCTAATGTCTGTTCTGATTGAACCTCTGAATTCTGGGGTTGAAGAGGCTGGTTGAAATTCCAGATCAAATGTCTCTATACTCAAAGCTCTGATATGAGCATAGGCTCATCCTCACTCCCGCACAACTGGGCTGAAATCTGACTTCTACAGGACAAAATATAAAACAAGATGTACCTTCCTGTAGTCTACGTACCTTGATGAGGAAGGAAGGCTCCCATGGAAGCTTTTATCTTACAAGGACGGCCACGTCTAGGCCTGGCCGGAAGTAAGTTGTGGAGTGTGCCTTCATCTTAATATTAACGAAGGCAGTGTGAAAGGTCAGGAGACCTCCTCTTGCCTCCCAAGCCTAATCTAGGGAAGCTGCGGGAGAAGATGGTCTGGGGGTGCATAATATGGTCACTGCAGTGGGCTGGAGGCCTGGGATGCTTTGGTCCCAAAACCAGAACATCCCGGGCAAACCAGGAGGAGCTGGCCACCCTGGTTGGTGGCCTACAGCAACTCGCACTGTGGGCTCCGGTCTGTGCAGGCACAACCCATTCTCCGGCTGGGGGTGGAGTAGGGGTTCCCCGGGTACTCTTGCTTCGCCTCTTCTTCCCCCAGGAGCCTCTGGAAAGGCCTCCCTGGCTCCCCAGAGGCACTCCGCCCCCGCAGTCCCCGCGGCTTCCGCCACGTCCACCCCTCCCACATCCTCAACCCTCTCCACCGACCGCGACTGGCCCCCGCCTCTACGGCCCGGCTGCCCCGCCTAGGGTTCCCGGCCCAGCTCTGACAGCACCCGCGAAAGGCCCTGACTCAACAATCCTCGACCCCACCCACCCGCGACTGCTCTCACGCGCGTGCCCGCCCGCACTACGCCACGCCACGCCCTCTGGCGCCACGCCCCTTCGCGCCACCCGCCGCGCCGCTCCGTCGCGCACGCCCTGTGAGCCCCGCCCCACTCGCGACCCGCCCGCGCCACGCCCCTGAGCGCGCGGCCGCCTGCGCAGGCGCAGAGCTGGAGTTCGGCGGCTGCGGCCCGCCGGCCTCTTCCAGAGTCGCGGTGGGGCTACAACCCCAAGCCTTCGGCCCCTTCAGTCGCCAGTTCCCTACCTGCCCTCGCGGGGACTGCGCGGCCTGGTTTTCGAGAGCCACAGACGCGCCCGCGTCGCCGGGATTGCCCATGTGGGACTGCTTGACAGGCCGCGGGTTTGAGAGGCGTCCAGGCGTGACGAATGCAACCAGCGTGGCCCCAAATGAGTTGGCGGCCGCCACAGGTTGATGTAGAGCTGCGGCGCTCCCCGGGGCCGCGCAGGACTTTCCCTTCTTTATTTGTTGGGGGCGGCGGAGGCTGGAACCCAGACGCTCAAGTGTGGGGCGCGTCCTCGTGCCGTCCCTGGCGCTCCGAGGCCGAAACCCGGATGCCAGGAGGGGCAGTGAGGTCGGAAATGCACCGCGGGGCCTGCCTTAGGGCTGTGCTAGCTCTGTGGCATCGGGTGAGACGTTCAGTCTCTCTGGGCCTCGCCATTCTTTTTCTTCTTCTTTTCTTTTGTGTTTTGTTTTGTTTTTGAGATGGAGGCTCTCTCTGTTGCCCAGGCTGGAGAGCATTGGTGCGATCTCGGCTCACTGCAACCTTTGCCTCCTGGGTTCAAGCGATTCTCCTGCCTCAGCCTCCCCAGTAGGTGGGACTACAGGTGCCCACTATCACGTCCGGCTAATTTTTGTATTTTTAGTAGAGATGGGGTTTCACCATATTGGCCAGGCTGGTCTCGAACTCCTGACCTCAGGTGATCCGCCAGCCTTGCCCTCCCAAAGTGCTGGGATTACAGGCGTGGGCCACCGCGCACAGCCTAGGGCCTCGCCATTGTCATCTGGAAGATGAGAGGACTCCCTTCGGTCTTGGGAATGTGGGGGCTCAAAGCACGCGGTCCCGGACACTCTCCTTTACAGCCCCTGATGCATCCCAGCGCCCATCAGGCCTTAGGACACGGCAGATTGCCAGACTTGGTAATGCCACTGACTGATCCCAGTTACAAGTCGCCACCTCACCAGCGTCCCCTCTCCCTTTGAAGTTGGCCTTTAAACAGGCCTCTACCCCCACACCCACCTTCCTATCCGACTCAGTTCCTTCTTTACCAGTTTATGCCATGATCCGTTGGTCCTAGCAGCTTCCTAAAAGCAGCCCTGGGGAAGCCCAATTCCATTACAAACCTGTTTCCCCAAACCTCCCACTGGTTCACTTCCAAGACCTCACCTTAAGGGACACCCAGCTTCCTTCCCTGGACACTTACGTCCTTCCCACACTTTCCTCAAAAATACTAAGCCCTTGTTTTTATTTTCCAGCTATTGTCCTTTCGCTACAAAAGTAACCTCTTATTTATTTAGAGACCGAGTTTCACTCTTGTTGCCCATGAATGGAGTGCAATGGCGCGATCGGGATCTCGGCTGGCTGCAACATCTGCTCCCTGGGTTCAAGCGATTCTCCTGCCTCAGCCTCCTTAGTAGCAGGGACTACAGACGCCCACCACCACGTCTGGCTAATTTTTTGTATTTTTAGTAGATACGGGGTTCCACCATGTTAGCCAGGATAGTCTCGATCTCCTGACCTCGTGATCCACCTGCCTCAGCCTCCCAAAGTGCTGGGATTACAGGCGTGAACCACCGTGCCTGGCCTTTTTTTTTTTTTTTTTTTTTTTTTTTTAATAAAGACAGATTTTCACCCTGTTGCCCAGGCTGGTCTGGGACTCCTGAGCTCAGGTGATACACCTGCCTTGGTCTCCCACAGTGCTGGAATTACAGGCGTGAGCCACCACGCCCGATCTGAGTTCTTTTCAAGTCAAGCCATTTTACCATCCTCTGAATTTTCCTCATCCTCATTCTCCTTCCCAGTCTCCAGGAAAGACAGGCACATTTTTTTGATGACTTCAGCACTTCTAACCCCTTGTTGGCTCTCCTTAGAGGACATTAACTCTGTGTGTTTGAACCTTTCAACTTCGAGGATCTCCTCATCCCTTCCTTATTTGTTCACCCTTCTGGATCATGAAATCTCCAAATTTGTCTTTTGAACCCAGTGCCCATATCCACCCTCACCTGAACCCATTCTTTAATAAAATGGATTCGCACCATGACTGTTCTCAAAGTTTGAAACCGAGAATACTGACGCGGCACTCCTGCTTCAATGCTTGAGAAGTCGTGGGCTTTCTCCCAAGTGCCTTTTGACTGGGCGCCTATCTCCCGACAGCCTGAGGTGGTGTAGTGCTTGAATCCTAAAACCCCCACTTACTAGCGTGGGACCTGTGCCAGTTACTTGACCTCTTTTTCATCTCTTCACTAGTTTGTAAAACGGAGACAATAACAGCAAATCTTTTTTCATTATTATTATTATTTGATGCGAAGTCTCGCTCTGTCACCCATGCTAGAGTACAGTGGCGAGATCTTGACTCACTACAACCTCTGCCTCCTGGGTTCAAGTGATTCTCGTGCCTCAGTCTTCCGAGTAGCTGGGATTACAGGCACACACCACCACACCTGGCTAATTTTTGTATTTTTAGTAGAGACGGGCTTTCACCATGCTGGCCAGCCTGGTCTTGAACTCCTGACCTCAGGTGATCCACCTACCTCGGCCTCCCAAAGTGCAGAGGTTACAGGCGTGAGCCATCGTGCTCCACCTACAGCACATCTTAGCAGAATTTTAGGGATCAAATGAGTCCCTTTGGATATTGTGCCTGTTTTTGACTGAACGGCTGGCTGTCTTCTGATATCCTGAGTGGCTTCTTTAGCTTAGTTGTCACCTCTTCTATAGCCTCATCCCACCTCATGACAAGACTTCTCTTCTGCCTGTTCATTGCCTTGTGTGTACATAATAATACTGCAGTCGTCCTTGTCACAGTGATTGTAACCTATTTCTTACATGTCACCCTTACTCAACTGCGAGATGCTTGAGGGTAAAGACTCTTGTACGAGGTGTCTGAAGCATAAAAGGTATTCACTAGATTTTCATTCAGTGTTTTTTTTTTTTTTTAGATGGAGTCTCACTGTCACCCAGGCTGGAGAGCAGTGGCGTATCTCAGCTCACTGCAAGCTCCGCCTCCTGGGTTCTTGCCATTCTGCTGCCTCAGCCTCCCGAGTATCTGGGACTACAGGCGTCCGCCACAACGCCTGGCTAATTTTTTTTGTGCGTTTTTAGTAGAGGCGGGGTTTCACCATGTTAGCCAGGATGGTCTCGATCTCCTGACAGTTTTTTGGTATTCATTGAAAAGAACTTCATTTTGCATTTAAACTGTTTAAATTTCTGAATCATGAACTTTGTATTTGCTCAAAAATTTTAGGATAGCATGTTTCTGCATAGTCTAATATTTATTTTTTTAAAAAAACTGACCAGGCATAGTGTCTCATGCCTATGATCCCAGCACTTTGGGAGGCTAAGACAGGAGGATCAGTTAAGCCTAGGAGTTCTAGACCAGCCTGGTCAACATAGGGAGACCCCATCTCTAAAAAAAAAAAAAAAAAACCCAAAAAAACCTGGTGTAGTGACACATGCCTGTAGTCTCAGCTACTTGGGAGGCTGAGGTGAGAGGATGGATTGAGCCTGGGAGGTTGAGGCTGATTCACAACACTTCAGCCTGGGCAATAGAGTGAGACCCTGTTCAAAAAAATAAATAAATAAACACCTTAGTGCTTGGGGGGGTTAGGTTTTGTTGTGTTTTTTTTCGTTAGAAGAAAAAGACACTTTCCCTTACTAAGATATTTTTGCCTGTTAACTAATACGCAGTTGCAGACTGAACCATAGACTGGCTACATTTCAAAGAGCACTACAAATTCTGATATTTAGAAATGAGTGAATATGCCAGGGGTCCGAGGTTGGAAAAGAAAGTTGGTAACAACATTAGAAAGTGGCAGAAAGCAGGAAAGAAATGTAACATATATGGCAGATGAAGGGTTTTAAAATAGCTTTTATGTATCAACACGGAAAAGATAAACACCATGACATAAAAATGAGCAAAAAATATGAACCATATAATCCGAATAGTCCATTAACATTCATGTGTTCAATAAAGTTGAATGAACTCAAATGAAAACCACTCTAATAATTTTTTCTTACCTGCTAATTTGGCCAAACTGTTTATTTTGAAATAATTTCAAGCTAACAGAAAAGTGGCAAANCAGAGCGAGACTCCATCTCAAAAAAAAAAAAAAAAAAAAAAAAGAAAAGAAAAGAATCCCTACCTTCTTTTCACCCAGATTCCCCAGTACTTAACATTTTACCTCATTTCTTTATCATTCTCATTCTTTCTGTGTCTTTATCTCTGTCTCTCTATATGCAAATGTACATTGTTTCCCTGAACTATTTGACAGTAAATTGCAGGCCAGGCCCAGTAGCTCACGCCTGTAATCTCAGCACTCTGGGAGGCTGTGGTGGGTTGATCACTTGAGGTCAGGAGTTCGAGACCAGCCTGGTCAACATGCTGAAACCCATCTCTACTAAAATTTAGTGGGATGTGGTGTTGCATGCCTGTAATCCCAGCTACTTGGGAATCCCAGCTACTTGGGAGGCTGAGGCAGGAGAATCGCTTGAACCCAGGAGGTGGAGGTTGCAGTGAGCTGAGATCATGTCACTGCACTTCAGCCTGGGCAGCAGAGCAAGACTGTGTCTCCAAAAAAAAGTAAATTGCAGACATGATGCCCTGCACTCCTAAATACCTCAGAGTATATTCCCAAAAATCAAGCACGTTTTCTTAAGTAGTCACAGTACAACTAAAACATGAGTCCATACTGACATTTCCAATTCCAGTCCAGCCTGACACCACAGAGTTCATTCATTCTAGCCTTCCGTTTTTCCATATGTATGATGTCCTTCATCAGTAGAGAGAAACCTGGCTCCTGTTATTCACAATTTATTTATTTATTTGCTCTGTACTAGAATATGTACTAAAAATAATTTCAGAATTCCTAATCCATAGCACTGTAGGAAAACAATTTTACCAATTAGTATGTGTTTAAGGTTCTTTACAGCCAGAGGATATATATTAAAACACTGTGTTCAAGTTACCTACGTGAGTTAGTTCTTCCCCTTCCCAATTCTGCCCTTCGGTGTAGTATTGTTATTAACATGAAATATAGTTCGGTTCATTTATTTTTGTGCATTCCGTTTTACAAATTTGCCCCCAACCTTGATCTTTTTTTGATTGTGTGATACATTAACATGGTTACTAAAAAGTTGTATTTGATGATAATGTCCAATGATGGTAGACTGTCCTGGTGGAACTGTGTATAAACAGGTCGAATCTTTCTGGTGAACAATCTGACATGGAGTATTAATAGCTTTTAAAATGTTCATACCCATTGACCCAATAAGAGATCTCACAGACTTAAGGTTAAGGATAGTCACCAAAATATTATTTATAATTATAAAAATTAGAAACAATGAAAATATCCAGCTATTGGAGACTGGAAAAGCACAAATTACTAATCAAAGACCATAAATTACATGTACATTCATATATTAGAATACTAAGCATCTATTTAAAATCATTTCTCAGCTGGGCACAGTGGCTCATGTCTGTAATCCCAGCACTTTGGGAGGCTGAGGCAGGCTGATCACCTGAGGTCAGGAGTTTGAGACCAGCCTGGCCAACATGGCGAAACCCGGTCTCTACTAAAAATACAACAATTAGCCAGGCATGATGGTGCATGCTTGTAGTTCCAGCTACTCAGGAGGCTGAGGCAGGAGAATCGCTTGAACCCAGGAGACGGAGGTTGCAGTGAGCCGTGGTCACACCCCTGTATTCCAGCCTGGGTGACAGAGCAAGACTGTCTCAAAAAAAAAAAAAAAAAAAAATCATTTCTCAAAGACAGTAGTGACCTAGAGAAATGCTAAAGGGAAATAAAGTGTGACACAGAAATGTTTACACATTGTAATTTTTTTTTTGGAGATAGGACCTCACTCTGTCACTCAGGCTGGATGGAGTACAGTAGTGTGATTACGGCTCACTGCAGCCTGGACCTCTCAGGATCAGGTGATTCTCCCACCTCAGCCTCCCAAGTAGCTGGGATTACAGCTATGCACCATTACACCTGGCTAATGTTTTATATTTTTTGTAGAGACGGGGTTTCACCATGTTGCCCAGGCTTGTTTTGGTGTTGAACTTCTGGGCTCAAGCCATCTGCATGCCTCCATCTTCCAAAGTGCTGGGATTATAGGCATTAGCCACTTTGCCTGGCCTATACACCTTATTTTTGTTTTAAAAAGATGTGCTTGCCGGGCATGGTGGCTAATGACTGTAACCCCAGAACTTTGGGAAGCTGAGGCGGGCAGATCATCTGAGGTCAGGGGTTCGAGACCTGCCTGGCCAACAAGGCGAAACCCCATCTCTACTGAAAAATACAAAAATTAGCTAGGCATGGTAGCACATGCCTGTAATCCCAGCTACTTGGGAGGCTGAGGCATGAGAATCACTTGAACCTGGGAGGCAGAGGTTGCAGTGAGCCAAGATTGCGCCACTGCACTCACTCTGTGTCCAAAAAAAAAAAGTGCTGATAAGTAATAATCTGTGAATAATGAGATATTTGGTGGTTTTGATTTCTCTTTCTCTCTCCTGGTTTACTTATTAATTTGCCTTTTCCAAACTTTCTATAATAAGTATTATTAATTTTACAGCCGGAAAGCAATTTAACAAGTCAGTAGTGTATTAATATTTAGGCATTCCTAAATATACAAATGACCCTTGAGCATAACAACTTCTACATGCTTTTTAGGTGGCTCCCTGCCTCTGTCTTTCTGCCTAGGCTTTCAACTGCTCCGCAATCTATTTTTTCTATGGTCTCTGAATTTTACTTACACCAACACACCACGAACTAGAGATTCATTTAGATTAACAACCAAGCCATCCTTTGTCTTCCTAATTTGTTGACTTTATTTTAAAATTACTATATGGACCGGGTGCAGTGGCTCACACCTGTAATCTCAGCACTTTGGGAAGCCAAGGCAGGCAGATCACTTAGGTCAGGAGTTCGAGACCAGCCTGGCCAATGTGGCGAACCCCCGTCTCTGCTAAAAAAACAAAACGAAACAAACAAACAGACAAAAAAACAGAAAATTAGCCAAGTGGGCCAAGTGTGGTGGCACACACCTATAGTCCCAGCTACTTGGGAGGCTGAGGCAGGAAAATCACTTGAACCTGGGAGGCAGAGGTTGTAGTGACCCAAGATCATACCACTGCATTTCATGAAGCCTGGATTATAGAGCAACACTCAGTCTCAAAAAATAAATAATAAAATTACTATATGTATGAAAATGTTCCAAGTACACATTTTTAAAAGCTAAGAAGTACTAAAAGCATTGTAATGAAAAGTAATAGTCCCCACCCCATAGGCCAGCTTCCTAGAGGCTACTGTTCTCAACCCCTTGGCTGTTTTTTCTGGTATTTATCTCCGTGTTTCTCAACAATGTGTGTATAGTGAGATTTCTTGATCTTTTAATTTTAGGTAGCATCTGTTAATTTATTGCCATGAGAGATGAGGACTTAACTTTCATACATCATACTTTCCACCTCTCATTCCTCTTGTGATTATATCACACATTTTGGTTGAATCTGGTGGTCAGTGTTTACATTCTGATGATTATGCAAACATTGTGCACTACAGAGCCAAGTAGTGTACTATGACCATGCTTTCTTTCTTGTAGAACCTCTTTATTTTTGCCTGGAGTTAATCATCACTTGATTTCTATTATTTATTTTCTTTAAAAAAAAACTATATAATATGCATGTGCCTCATTTTTTATGATTCTCTGATTCTTTACTTTGTCTTTTAATGCTTCTCTACATGGCCCATGCAGACTGGTTACATTTTTTTTCTGGGTACTTTCATCTCCCCATTCCTATCTGTACTGGTCGTCCATGGGCCTACTGCATAGCTGTTCCTAGGACTGCAACTACACTTTGCTCTGTTGGATCCCCTGTTTCTTAAATTATTAAATTCTGTGTCTTCCTCTTTCCTGGCTTATTTCTTTGGTTTCAGTAGCACATCCCCAGAACCTTCTGGAATAAAGGTACATAAATACTTTGAGATCTTTGACATCTGAAAATGTTTTTATTCTGCCCTCATACTTGACTGAGAATTTATTGAGTTGGTGTGGAATTCTAGACTGCAAATCATTTCCCCTCAGAATTATAAACAGTTTGCTCCAGTTTCTTCTGACTTCCAATGTTGCTACTGAGATGTTCGATGCCATTTTGATTCCTAGTCCTTTGTATGTTATCTGTTATTTTTAGGAAGATTTTAGGATCTCCTTTTTATCCTTAGAGTTCTGAAGGGTTATAAAGATGTGCCTTAGCCTGAGCCTTTCTTCCCATTCATTTTGTGGCTCACTTAGCAGGCCCTTCGATACTGAGACCCTTATCCTTTCATTCTGAGAAATTTTCTGGTATTTTTAAAAATAATTTCCTTCCCTCCATTCTTGCTGGATGTTGGACTTTCAGAATAGATCCTCAAATGTGCTTATCTCTCACATTGTTCCATCTTTTTGTACTATGTTCTGAAGTTTTTATCAATTATTTTCTTTTTCTTTTTTTCTTTTTTTTGAGACAGAGTTTTGCTGTGTCGCCCAGGCTGGAGTGCAGTGATGTGATATCAGCTCACTGCAACCTCCACCTCCTGGGTTCAACCAATTCTCTGCCTCAGCCTCCCTAGTAGCTGGGATTACAGACCCCCACCACCACGCCTGGCTAATTTTTTTTTTTTTTGTATTTTTAGTAGAGATGGGGTTTCACCATCTTGGCCAGGCTGATCTTGAACTCCTGACCTCGTGATCCACCCGTCTCGGCCTCCTAAAGTGCTAGGATTACAGGTGTGAGCCACGGCACCCAGACTTTATCAATTATTTTCTATCTGTTTTTTGAATACTTACTTTAAACTATTCTGCTTTTTCATAGCCAAAATCCCTTTCTTATTATGATTATTTTATTTTGCACCCTGCTATGGTTTGAATGTCTGTGTCTCCCCAAAATTTATATGTTGAGACTTAACCCCCAAAGTGATAGTATTTGTAGATGGGAACCTTTGGGAGGTGATCAGGTCATGAGAATGAAACCCTTATGAAGAGTATTAGTGCCTTTATAAAAGAGACCCGGGCTGGGCGCGGTGGCTCAAGCTTGTAATCCCAGCACTTTGGGAGGCTGAGACGGGCAGATCACGAGGTCAGGAGATCGAGACCATCCTGGCTAACACAGTGAATCCCCGTCTCTACTAAAAAATACAAAAAACTAGCCAGGTGAGGTGGCGGGCGCCTGTAGTCCCAGCTACTTGAGAGGCTGAGGCAGGAGAATGGCGTGAACCCGGGAGGCGGACCTCGCAGTGAGCTGAGATCCGGCCACTGCACTCCAGCCTGGGCAACAGAGCGAGACTCCGTCTCAAAAAAAAAAAAAAGAGACCCTAGGGAGAGACCCTAGGGAGCCAGTTCACCCCTTCTGTCACGTGAGGCCACTGCAAGAAGACACTATCTCTGAACCAGAAAGCAGGCCCTCTCCAGACACCAAATCAGTGCCTTGATCTTTGATTCCAGTCCCTAGAACCGTGAGAAATAAATTTCTGTTGTTTATAAACCACCCAGTGTATCATATTTTGTTATAGCATCCCAAACAGTCTAAAATACATCCTCTCATGGATAAAATGTCTCATGGATAAAATGTCTTTTCTTATTTCTCTATAGATAGTAACTGTACCACTTTTAAAGATTTGTTCTGTTGTTTCCTCTCTTTTGGTCTCTTTGTTTCATGTTAGAACTTTCCATAAACATCTGGTAATCTTTGGCTATCTGTTAAGATTTCATTATGAGGCACAAAAAAACTGGTGGACGGTTCTGTGTGCATGAATGTGGCTTATTCTCAGAGGCAATTTCGCAGATAATCAGCTTATTCACTGAGGGGAGTCTCCCCAGTGTCTGAACCTGAAAGTCTTCTCTGTGACCATCCCATTTTTTTCCAGAGTAGGATTGTTTCCTAACTGACTGCCAGTGTTCCGGAAGCAGGTGCAGTAAAGAGCCTAAGAGTCCCACTAATGTGTGCGTGAAAATGAATCCTTAGTCACCTTGTTCATCCCTGACCCATACTGCCCGACAAGGACTCTCAAGTCTCACAACTAATTCTTTTTAACATGAGAAGATATTAAGGGTTAAGAGGTTCTCCGTGATTCACCTACTAGTGTGAATTCATATCTGCTCCTTTTGCTTTTCCCCTGGCCCTTAGCTGATATCAACTGCCCTGAGGAAATGGAAGTCTGATTGGTCAGGAAGCAGGAATAAGTGGGTAATTTGGGGTCCCAGACCCCCCTCAGCAGGCAAGCAGCCCAGAGGTGGGTAAAGTACATTAGGAGAGGGTGCTGCAATCCAGGGACTAGGGTCCTGGACCTGGACGCCAAAAGGGAGTTGAGAATGTAGAAAAGAAAACTTACGCTTAAATTGTGCTCAGAGCCAGGGCTCTATGCAAAGAAGCAGCAGGTGACCTGATTTCTCCCTCCTGCACTGCACTGCAGAGAACCTGCCCTCAAAGACCCGGAGCTCAGCTTCAGTAGAAGTTGAACAGCACTGTACAAATGAACCTGAGAACCCAGTCACCCTGAGAAAAATGGTTTCTAGGGGAAAACACATTCTTCAGTCCAAACAACCAACTTACAAATGATCTTTTGGACCACGTCCTGCCTGCAAACTGAGGCTCGATTCACCTTTAATGGGCCAGCTCTGGCAGTGCCAAGGGAGAGAGGCCATTAGCAGAAATGAAAAAAGCAAGAAATCTTTTAGCCCATTAGATTAAAAGAAGATTTTTCATGCTTTATTATTTATGATTTGCGACTTCAGTTACTGTTTCCTGGAACAAATGTTATGATTCAACTTCTATTTACTGAAGCAAATAGATGCTTATCAGTTGTCATGCTACAAATCACAAAGCAGTCAGTAAGGCCTTTGGGGCTGTGGCCTCTTTTGCAATTCTTTGATGTCTTGTCAGGCAACTTATTTTCTGTGCCTCAGAGAGTTTCCAAAAGCTACCACAATCTGATGTGTGTGTGTGTGCATATGTGCATGTATATCTATATGTACGTTTCTCTCTCTGTCTATATATATATATGGCATATAAATACAGTAAATTCAAAGAATCGAGCAAAAGCAGATTTTGGTTTTTACTTTAAGAATGTCATTTCACTTCCTGAAAAATTAGGAATTAGGAGTTCCAAGGATACCACATAGCATTTAGGAAGACTTGAGTGGGAGCTAAGAAAGTTCGAATGAGGGGAGGAAGAAAGTTCCTGGTCAGTCCCAGTATAGTGACTCAAGCCTGTAATTCCAGCACTTTAGGAGGCTGAGGTGGGAGGATTGTTTGAGCTCAGGAGTTTAAGATCAGCCTGGGCAACCTAGCAATCATTCTGATCTCTATTTAAAAAAACATAAAATAAAATAAAGAAAAGAGCCGGGCGCGGTGGCTCAAGCCTGTAATCCCAGCACTTTGGGAGGCCGAGACGGGCGGATCACGAGGTCA
>NW_016817144.1:3181941-3196778 GCF_001698545.2 Rhinopithecus bieti | reverse complement strand
AAAAAAAAAAAAAAAAAAAGAAAGAAAAGAAAAGAAAGCCTGGGTCAGTGGCGTCAGTGAACCCTGGAGGATGCTGTGATCTTCTTGGCGGCGTCCCCAGCCTCTGCTTCAGGATGACAGCATGGTCTCCTGCGCTGTAGCTCGGTCTGAAATTTTCAGTTTTCTTTCTAGTTCCCCTTTTTCCGTCTCCAAGGGGGATGGAGGAGGTGGCCTGAATAAGATGTAAATGAAAGAGGAAGTGTCTCAGCAACAACCAAACATAAAACAGCGACCCACTTCACTTGTGACCTCTACGGAAATACTGAAGACGTCCTCTGTGTCCTTTTAGACTTTCTGGGGGAGGGGACAGCTGCTGCCCAGAAGCAAGCAGCTTCCTTTTGGCCAGGTCAGTGCAGGGAACCAACAAAGACAGGGACCCGGGGCCAGAAGAAGCACAGCCACAGTGGGTATCTGATTGGACTGAGCCAGGAAAGGCCTTCTTGCCCTTAGGGACCCCTCAAAGCTTCTTCCCCACAAGCTGGAAACAGCTTGGCTCACTGCTGTGTTAAATGCAGGTGCCAGCCGAGGGGGTTACCCTAGGACCGTGAGCCATTAACAACTTGTCTCAAATTCACTTCTCCAAGGCAGTCAGCAGCTCCCCACTGAACACCTGTGGGTTCCTGCTGGTGCTAACTTAGGCACAGGGCTAGCAGGTCCCTCCCCTGTAGCAGATGATGAAAGCAAGTGTGGTGCAGGAGGAACTGGAAAGAGAGTGTCGTCAGAGGCGACACTTGCGTGGATTACAACCATATATTCTTGTGCAATGTAAAAATGCCAACTTGCATCAGCATAATGAAGGACACACTTAGAATAGAAAAGCTGAGGAGGACAGAAGAATAGGAAGAAAAACAAAATCATGTCTGGTCCTTTTGCCCAGAAATGACCCAAGTGAAACTTGGCTGAACTTTTAGACTTTTCGTGGTGCACATTTTGAACATAATTTGACAACGCAGGACCTCTGGAATTGTACATTCTAATTTTTCAGTCCATTTATTTCTTATTCCAGAAAGATTCCATATATAAGGATGGCTCATCACGGTGTTGTTTTAATTCTGAAAAGCTGAAAATGGATTCTCGCCACTAGTGTTTATAAATAAATTCAATAAATTTATGCCCTCACAATAAAATAGTATATGGTCATTAAAAAGAACAATCTCATGCTATGTGTATTATCATGGAAGGATGTCCACAAGATCTTGCTGAAATTTTTTTACAAGTCCCAAAACTGTATGTGTAATTTGAGACTATTGATGTAAAAATATGGGTGTTATTGTGTGTAAAAAAGAATGTTTGGGCTGGGCACGGTGGCTCACGCCTGTAATCCCAACACTTTGAGGGGCCGAGGCGGGCAGATCACTTGAGGTCAGGAGTTCAAGACCAGCCTGGCCAAGATGGTGAAACCCCATCTCTACTAAAATAAAAATAAAAATAAAAATAAAATAGCTGGACGTGTTTGTGGGCGCCTGTAATCCCAGCTATTCCGGAGGCTGAGGCAGGAGAATCGCTTGAGCCAGGGAGGCGGAGGTTGCAGTGGGTGACAGAGCAAGTCTCCATCTCAAAAAAAAAAGGATGTTTGCCAAAATGTTAATAATGGTTGTCTTCAGAAGGAGGGCTTTTTATGCTGTTTACTTTCTTCTTGATTTTTTTAGCAATTTTTTTTTTTGCAATGAGCATTTACTTGTTTTATATTTTTTAAACTATTCACCTTGAAAAAATTATGCAAATCTAACTTACCATATAAAATACACTTATTTTGTAGTGAGTGAAAATCAGGGTTACAAAATATGTACATAGTATAATATGTTCATATTTTATAGTTTTATACATAAATGTATATATTTTAGTTTAAGTGTATATAAATATAAAATACATTCACACATTTGAACATATATATAATATGCATATAAATTTTACATGTATATATAAAAAGTTTTAACATTTATATGTTTTTATTTTTTAAGATTACTCTTTTTTTCTTTTCTTTTCCTTTTTTTTTTTGAGACAATCTCACACTATTGCCGAGCTGGAGTACAGTGGCACGATCTCAGCTCACTGAAACCTCCGCCTCCCAGCTTCAAGCGATTCTCCTGCCTCAGCCTCCCAAGTAGCTGGGATTACAGGTGCACACCACCATGCCCAGCTAATTTTTTGTATATTTAGTAGAGACGGGGTTTCACTACGTTGGCCAACCTGGTCTCAAACTCCTGACCTCGTGATCTGCCCACCTCGACCTCCCAAAGTGTTGGGATTACAGGTGTGAGCCACCCCGCCCAGCCAAGATTATTCTTATATTTTGAATAATAATTGTATTTCCATTCTGGGGAAAAGAGTAATATTTTGGAAACCAGGCGCAGTGGCTCATGCCTATAATCCCAGCACTTTAGGAGGCCGAGCGGATGGATCACCTGAGGTCAGGAGTTCAAGACCACCCTGGCCAACATAGCAAAACCCTGTCTCTACTAAAAATATAAAAATCAGCTGGGCATAGTGGCAGGCGCACCTAGAATCCCAGCTACTCGGGAGCCTGAGGTAGGAGAATCGCTTGAGCCCAGGAGGTGGAGGTTGCAGTGAGCCAAGACTGTGCCACTACACTCCAGCCCGGTGGACCGAGAGAAACCCTATCTCAAAAAAAAAAAAAAAAAAAAAAAGGTAAGATTTTGGGCTAAGTCTTGGAGGGGTAGGGACGGCCAATCCGGGGCAGCCCAGGCTGAGGGCATAGCACGTATCGAAGACACAAAGCCATAGCAGAGGAGGGCCGCGTGTGGCACACACCGCTCCTGGCACCTGACAGCCCCAGTGTTCTGTCCTCCTGGAAACTCTCCTCTTGCTTTTCTGGGTCACTGTTCTCTCCAGGCTGCTTAGTCAGCCAAGCAGGCACCTAGAGGGGCCCTGAGGGATTGCGGCTGTCCCGGGTAGGGGCTCCGTGAGGGGGAAGCTGACCTACTTTCCAGTGTTCCTGAGGCTCAGGCCCGTGTGCCACAGTGAGAGGGCACGAACTCCACGGTCCGTGGCCTTGGGTTCAACTGAGGCACCACCAGCTCCTGGGTGGCTCCGGCCAAGGCACTTTACCTCCCTGGGACTCAGTGTGTTTATCCAGGGGTATGGACAGTAAGAACCTCTGGCCCCCAGGGTTAATGAGAGAATTAAAGAAGACATGGGAACAGCTCCTTTCAACTAACTGTTTATTACCAGAAGGTGCCCAATAACCAGGCATGGCAAAAGCCCAAAGGCAAAAACACAAAGCCCTGACATTTAACAGGTTCTTTTTATGCTAAGAAACCAGCGCTGGAGACAAGTACTTGTGATATATCCTCGTGGTTGGACATGTTGGTCACAAGTAGTTCTAATTATGGAAATGCCCGCTGACAAAAGGGCCTGTTGATGTGAGTCACTATGGGTGGTTTAACTCTCTAGGCCTGGGCTGCTCCTAGGAATGATTTGCAGATACATCTATCTACCTAGCTATCTTTTTTTCTTTTTTTAACATTGGAGTTTTGCTCTGTTGCCCAGGCTGGAGTGCAATGGCACTATCTCGGCTCACCGCAACCTCCCTCTCCCGGGTCCAAGTGATTCTCCTGCCTCAGCCTCTGGAGTAGCTGGGATTACAGGCACCTGCCACCACGCCCGGCTAATTTTTGTATTTTTCTAGAGACAGGGTTTCACCATGTTGTTAGCCAGGCTGGTCTCCTAGCTATCTTTTTTTTTTTTTTTTTTCTTTTTTCTTTTTTGAGACCGGGTCTCACTCTGTCACCCAGGGTGAAGTACAGTGGCACAATCAGGGCTCACTTTAGCCTTGACCTCCTGGGCTCAAGCAATCCTGCCTCAGCCCTCCGAGTAGCTAAGACTATAGCTAAGACCATGCCCAGCTAATTTTTTTATTGTTGTTTTGAATTGTAGTATTGATGTCTCACTGTATTACCCAGGCTGGTCTTGAATTCCTGAGCTCAAGCAATCCTCCCACCTCGGCCTCCCAAAGTGCTGGGATTAGAGGCATGAGCCACTGCACCTGGCCCGTAAGATACATATGTTTTTATTTATTTTTTTTATTTTTATTTTTTTTTGAGGCGGAGTCTCGCTCTGTCGCCCAGACTGGAGTGCAGTGGCCGGATCTCAGCTCACTGCAAGCTCCGCCTCCCGGGTTTACGCCATTCTCCTGCCTCAGCCTCCCGAGTAGCTGGGACTACAGGAGCCAGCCACCTCGCCCGGCTAGTTTTGTATTTTAGTAGAGACGGGGTTTCACCGTGTTAGCCAGGATGGTCTCGATCTCCTGACCTCGTGATCCGCCCGTCTCGGCCTCCCAAAGTGCTGGGATTACAGGCTTGAGCCACCGCGCCCGGCCTGCATATGTTTTTATTAAAATAATGCAGTGATTTGTTTCGTTTTGGTTTTTTGTTTTTTTGTTGTTGTTGTGGTTGTTTTTTAGAGACAAGGTCACATTCTGTTGCCCAGGCTGTGCACTCACAGCTCACTGCAGCCTTGACCTCCTGGGCTCAGGCGATCCTTTCACCCCAGCCTCCCACGTAGCTGAGACTACAGGCATATGCCACCACACCTGTTTAATCTTAACTTTTTTAGAGTTGGAGTCTTGCTATGTTGCCCAGGCTGGCCTTGAGCTCCTGGACTCCAGTGATCCACCCGTCTTAGCCTCCCAAAGTGCGTCACCACACCCAGCTAATTTTGTATTTTTTGTAGAGATGGGGTTTCTCCATGTTGGTCAGGCTGGTCTCGAACTCCTGACAGGTCATGTGCTGCCTCGGCCTCCCAAAGTGCTAGGATTACAGGTGTGAGCCACTGAGCCCGGTCGCTACCTGTTCTTATTGTGAATTTATACCCTGAAGAAATGGAATCTGCCATTTGTTGTAGTAGCAATCCAGAAAAACAAAGCGTACTTGTTGGTATAAAACATGACTAACTGATATTGAGTGTCACCTGGAGGTGACTCATCACAGCAAGAATGGATCAGCTTAACCAGGTGTGGTGGCGTGCAACTGTGGTCCAGGCTACTCAGGAGGCTGAGGTGGGAGGATCGCCTGGGCCCGGCAGATTGAGGCTGCTGTAAGCCAAGATTATGCCACTGCGCTCCAACCTGGGCAACAGAGCAAGACCCTGTCTCAAAAAAAAAAAAAAAAGAATCAAAGAATGGATCAGTCTCATATCATCCAAGCTCATAGAGAGAATGATGTAGAAAAATCCCAATGACTTTGTATTGAATCGTCACCCTCAGAGGGTTGGGGACATAGGTTCATAGATCAGCACCTTCACTCCTGGAAGGCACGGGAAGACAATATCTTTTCTTTTTTTTTTTTGAGACAGACTTTCACTCTTGTCACCCAGGCTGGAGTGCAGTGGTGCGGTCTCGGCTGACCGCAACCTCCACCTCCTGGGTTCCAGTGCTTCCCGAATAGCTAGGATTATAAGTGCCCACCACCATGCCCAGCTAATTTTTGTATTTTTAGTAGAGACGGGGCTTCTCCATGTGGGCCAGGCTGGTCTCCAACTCCTGACCTCAGATGATCCACCTGCCTCAGCCTCCCAAAGTGCTGGGATTACAGGCGTGAGCCACCACACCCGGCCGGGAAGCCAATTTATAACAAGTTTTCTTGGTAAATATGGATAATTAGTTGATGACCCTAATGGTTTCTACCCCTCTAAGTTTGGTGCATCCTCTTTCTCTCTCCCAGTCATGTGAGGATACAACATGAAATTGGCCATCTGAGGACCAGGAAGAGAGCTCTCCCCAGAACCCAACCATGCTGGCACTTGACTTTGGACTTTCTAGCCTCTGCTGTGAGTGATAAATACTTGTTGTATAATCCGCCCAGCCTGTGATACTCTGTGACAGCAGCCTAAGCTGACTAAGACACTTGGCAAGTGCATCTCCACAATAAGATCCGAGCCATCTCAGCCTGGAAGTTGGTGCTTCCAGATGGCGTTAAGGAAAATGACCAAAGTTTGTCTCTCTCTTTTTTTTTTTTTGAGACAGAGTCTTGCTCTGGCTGGAGTGCCGTGGTGCGATCTCAGCTCTCTGCAACCTCTGCCCGCTGGGTTCAAGCAATTTCTCGTGCCTCAGCCTCCCGAGTAGCTGGGATTACAGGCATGCACCACCGCACCCAGCTAATTTTTGTGTTTTTGGTAGTGGTGGGGTTTCGCCATGTTGGCCAGGCTGGTCTCGAACTCCTGACTTCCAGCGATCCACCCACTCGGCCTCCCGAAGTGCTGGGATCATGGGCGTGAACCACCACACCTGGCTCAAAGTTTTTCTCTTTGACCTTTCGTTTTCTATCATTGATCGATCTCACTTTTTTTTTTTTTTTTGAGATAGGGTCTTGTTCTGTCACCCAGGCTCAAGGGCAGCGGCGTGATCATAGCTTATTGTAGCCTCAAACTCCCAGACTCGAGCAATCCTCCTGCTTTAGCCTCCTGAGTAGCTGGGACTAAAGATGCAGGCCCACCACACCCAGATAATTTTTATTTTTTTGTATAGATGGGGTCTCATTATGTTGCCCAGGCTGCTCTCATACTCCCGGGCTCAAGTGATCCTCCAACCTTAGCCTCTCAAAGCACTGGGATTATAGGCGTGAGACATCACACCTGGCCGTAACCCCCTTTCTGATTGGCGTGTTCTTGACATAACTTACAAGAGGTTAGAAGTGTTTTTGTAAATATACCTTTTTTTTTTACAAACTTCAGTTGTAACCAACTCTTGCTAAAGAACCCATTCTGATCTCTTAAGGTAACTTTACATTTCTTTACATTAGAAGTTTATATTTGTTCTAATCCATATGCATTGGTTTTACAGTTTTACAGTTTTCTAATTGCCAAAACAATGCAGGATTCTCAGTCACATCAGAATTTCAGATGAACAATGAGTAATTTTTTAGTATAAACATGTCCCATACATTTCATGGGATATACTTAACATTAAAAGTTATTTGTTGTTCATTTGAAATTCTAGTTAACTAAGCACCCTGCATTTTCATTTGTAAAACCTGGCCACCCTCTCTCCAAGGGAAATCCTAGTTCCCTATTTCCAAATTGGTAGAGGTGGTGGTGACCTCATGAAAACTCATATAACCTATCCACAGTTTCAAGAAGGAAAGAAAGGTAATTCTGTACGCTAAAAAGACACATACCACACAAATAACAAATCTGTCCTCATGCAAGGCACAGTGGTGGATGACTCACGGAGAGTGATTATCTGGTCAAACACAAGCCCTCGGGTGTGGTGGCTCACGCTTGTTATTCCAGCACTTTGGGAGGCTGAGGCAGATGGATCACATGATCAACCTAGACAACATTGGAGAAACCCCTCTCTACTAAAAAAAAATACAAGAAAATTAGCTGGGGGTGGTGGCACATTCCTCAGGGCGGGAGGCTGAGGTGGGAGGATCACTTGAGCCCAGGAGCCAGGAAGTCCAGGCTGCAGTGAGCCATGGTCACGCCACTGCACTCCAGACTGGACAACAAAGTGAGACTCAGTCTAAAAAAAAAAATTAATTAAAATTAAAATTAAAATTAAAAAAATAAAAATGTAAAAAAAACATATATGTCTTGCTCTACAGATGCATTCAGATAAATTTACCTGAAAATCAATTTCTGAAAAGTAAATTTATTTCCCTAGTTTTCAACCAAAATGAGCACACAAGGCTTTCAACCCCAATCTGCCAATGTATCATTTCGTCCTTAGCAAGTGTATAAACTAAAAACTTCACTGAGACTCAGCTTTCTCCTCTATCAAACGTAGCCCAGATGGCTACCTTTCCTTCCAGCCAGTGCCAGGGGAAGTGCTTGGTGAGGAAGGGGTAAGCAGCGTGACAGGCCCTCCAAGATGGCCCCACGGCATCTGTGATCTCCCTGTTTCCTTCTCAATAACATGAATGTAGATCAAGCAACTCCTAGGAGTGAGTATTCTGAAAGGGGCTGTGGGATAGAACACACACCCCTGCATCCCTTGAGGAGTTAGACTCCAGCTGGAAAGACAGGATATATGTAGTCATCTGTTACAGTGGGAGTCCCCAGTGAACGATACCTCCTGGTATTCATGCCCTCTATTGATCACTTCACTGAATCTGGGCTGCCTGAAACCACAAAATGTGACAGAGGTGACACTGTGCCAGCTGTGCCAAGGGGCACACGTGGAGGGGCTCACTTCAGGGTGCTGGATGAAGAACAGGGCAGGAGGCTGGGCATGATGGCTCATGCCTGTAATCCCAGCACTTTGAGAGGCTGAGGCGGGTGGATCACCTGGGATCAGGAGTTCGAGACCAGCCTGGCCAACATGGTGAAACCCCATCTCTACTAAAAATACAAAAAGAAGCCAGGCATGATGGTGGGCGCCTGTAATCCCAGCCACTCGGGAGGCTGAAGCAGGAGAACCGCTTGAACCCAGGAGGTGGAGATTGCAGTGAGCTGAGATCGCACCACTGCTCTCTAGCCTGGACGACAAGATTGAGACTCCATCCCAAAAAACAAAACAAAACAAAATAACAGGACAGGGACAGATGCTGGGCTTTGAAGACTGTGCAAGCTCTAGGGCTATGCCTTAGGAAACCTTAGTGGATTCCACATTTGTAGTCCTGGGAACCCTGAGCCACCATGTAACGAACCTTACTTTCCTGTTGGAGAGGCCATGTGGAGAGTGAGAGGCCCCTGAGTCTATATGGAGGAGAACGAGGAGCTCAGCCAGACATGTGCCCATGTTCAAGTTGACCCAGCCACCCTCTGGACTCTGGAGCTACACCGGCCGGGACCCCTTTACATGGGGTTGGTGAAGCCACATCTTCAACTCATTCTTGGGTGTGCAAGATGCAAGTTAACATGGATCATTCTTGGGTATGCAAAAGATCAGGAATGTTTAAGCAAAGCAACCCATGTCTAGGTGAAGGCGATGTTTCCCCCAGACAGGGAACAGCACCCAGTATGCCCTGTTTAAATTCCAGGTCCACAGATTTGTGGGCAAATAGCATTTTGGTTGTTTTTAGTCTGTTATGTAGCAATAGGTAATAAAATCTCAAATTGTCAGGAAAAGTCAAATGTCCCTCAAAATGTTAGGAATCTGTGCCTTCTAGCCAGATAGGTTTCTCAGGGTCGAAAGCAAGGACATGCCCAGTTCTAACACAGGCAGGAACACTTCCTGTTGGGGAGTGAGCAGGAATTTGCTGTGAGGACCCCAGGTTTCTGGATCCTGGGTGGGTGTGGGGACAGGCACCCAGGCTGAAGGGCTCGCCTGTGTCTGTTCAGCCACGGCTGTGCTTCCCCAGAGAGGAAACATCATGGGGAGCTGCATTTGAGGTGGGGGTGTCAGTGCCATGGAATCAGGGCTACCTCTACTGCACAGAGCACCGTGACGTCCCCTACCTTCCAGGCAATAGCAAAAACCAGAGGAGACAGGCGGTAGCGAAAAGGGAGGGTGGAGCGGAGGGAGAGAGGGATAGAGGCCAAAAACCACCCCATGAGGCAGCAAGGGCAGCTGCCAAGGCTTCAGTTAACCTGGGACAGAAGCAGGACTCGCCACCCGGCCACAGAGGCTGGAGGGCTGCGGAAGGGCGCACACGCGGAGGGGCTGACTTCAGGATGCTGGACGGAGTACAGGGCAGGGACAGATGCTGGGCATTGAAGACAGCACACGCTCTGATGGGGCCGGGAGGGGCCAGGATACTACACACACAGGGCCAGCAGGCCAGCACCCGCGGAAGCAGCAGTGCAGGCGTCCCGCTGCAGATGTAGGCTGCTTGGGGCAGTGGCAGGTCAGTGTAGCGGGCAGGAGGAGCAGGTGGAAATGTGAATGCCAGGCCAAGGCAGCATATGGGCCAGGATGATGAAACGCTGGGCCTATGCCTGGTTCGTCTTGGGCTCCCTAGCCCCTAGCACATAATAATAGATGCTCAATAAATGCTTGCCAACAGATGGACTTTGCCTCTAGGTCACTGGGAAACAGTGAAGCTGTCTCCACAGGGGTGACCCAAATGAAAGCAGTGAAAGGAATGCTGGAGTGACCAGAGAGGCTGGCTGGAGAAGGCCCATGAGGCTTCTGCAGCCTCCCGAGGAGGGGAGGCGAGAGCAGAGCTGAGGAAGGGACAGAGGATGCAGAGAGCCTTGACCCCAGGCAGCATTTTGCCGATGGGCAGTCAGGGTAGGAGTGGATCCCAGGGGCCTGGGCTGTGGCCCAGCCTCGCCATGAAATCACCAGTGACCCCAGCAAGTCACCCCCTCTCTCTAGGGCTCAGCTCCATCTCTGTGTGTCCAAGAAGTCAGATGAGAAGTTTCCCTTTCAGTCGGACTGTGATGCTGAGATTTGGTGACTGATGTAAAGCGTGGGTGGGGTGGCGTCAGGAAAGGGAAGGAGCACCAGGGGTCAAAGACAGTTCTGGGGAAGATGGTAGAGAAAATGATGTGGCTGCGGGCAGAAATAGGAAGTCTCAGGACGGGGAGCTGAGCTTGGGCAGGAAAGATGACGCGTGGGCGGCTAGGGGAGGCTAGGGGAGCTTGGAGGAGATGAAGGCCCAACTCCACAGCAAACAGGCAGTGGAAGTGAAAAGGACAGCCAACTGGAACATGCCCCCTGCAGCTGGGTGTGATAGGCTGAAATGTCTCCCTCCCCAAAATATATCCACCCCCTGATCCCCAGAACCTGTGAATACAAGGGTCTTTGCAGATGTGATTAAGTGAGGGTCTTGACATGGAAGGAGATTATCCTGGACTACATGGGTGGACCCTAAATACAGTTCTTTTATTTTTATTTTGTAGAGATAGGGTCTTACTATGTTGCCCAGCATGATCTTGAATTCCTGACCCCAAGTGATCCTCCCGCCTCAGACTTCCAAGGCACTGGGATTACAGGTGTGAGCCACTGCATCTGGCCAGTGCAGGTGTCTCTGTAATAGGGAGACAGAGGGACATTAGACACACCAAGGAGAAGGCCGTGTGAAGATGGAGCAGAGAGAGATTTGAAGATGCTGGCCTTGAAGACTGGAGCGATGCAGCCACGAGCCAAGGAATGCCGCTGGCCACCAGAAGCTGGAAGAGACCAGGAACGGATTCTCTCCTGAAGCCCGCAGCCAGTGCACAGCTGAGCAGTAGGGAGTTTAGACTTCTGGCCTCCAGAACTGTGAGAGAGTAGATTTCTGTTGTGTAAGCTACCAAGGGTTTGTGGTAATGCCAGCAGTCATTGGAAGTGCATACACTGGCCATCCCACAAATCCTGGGCTCTGAACTCACAGCCAGTTCCCTACCCGGGCTCCAGGTTAAGTGCTTTGCATGTGTTGCCTCTTACTCCTCCAATGAGCCAGAGGGGGAGGACCCATTAGTATTCCCACTTCCCAGAGGAGGAAAACGAGGTGTTGAGAGGTCAGATCATCTTCCCAAGGTCATGGAGCAGGTCTGTGACAGAAGCTGATTCTCACTGAGATGGGTGTGACGCCAGGGGGAACACTTCACCATTCTGCCACTCTGTCCCCCAGCTGTGGACATAGATTCCTAAAAACATTATGTACACAAAGATTCGAGTTCTGGTAAAGGAATTAGGGCCTCCCTCTCTCGGTATGCAAAGTCATAAAAGTTATTATGTATAACAACAGCATTTCAAAATCCCAACTCAGCCACGGGGTGATGGCAGATTAGTTTGCTCTCCTCCCTCCTAACCCTGCCACGCCACAGGACAGCAAACTGGGACCCTAAGAAGTGGCGGCTTGCTCCAAGTCTTAAGGCTGGTCCCCTGATGTTAGAGCCAGAATCAGAAACCAGTTCAGAATCTCCCCACCCAGCACACAGAGTACATTTTTGGAGTAAATAAGGCAGCTGAAATGTGGAAAGAAATGGAGGCTTGGTCACATGATCGTTGCTATTGAAGACAGTCCCAAGACCATTGTCCAGAATTAAACTATAAAATCAAATGTACTTTCCAAACACATGCATGATGCCTGCCCTCCACCAGAGGTGGAAGGTGGCCAGGCAAGCCAGACTGGGCGCCACCTAGGTCACTGGAGATCAGGGAAGGACACTTGACCAGAACAGGTCCATTGCCTGACGGGTGGCCCATGAGGACTCCCTCCAATGGGGCAAAGTATTGAATGCACCAGACTGGCTCCCTGCAGTGGGCTGGACAATTTGTAGAGAACTGGACAACAGAGAAAGAGACACAGGGGTGAAGGGGCAGGAGAAAAGACCCTGTCGCCAGAGCAGCCTCGCATCCTGGCAGCTTTCCCTCCTCACTCTTCATCCCGAAGGAAGCCTCCCTGGGTTCTCCATTCTAACCATAGAAGAGTCGGCCTCTCACGTAGCTCTTAAGGCACAAAACAGAGTCAAATGTACACAGTAGGCAGGTCTTCTCCCAGTCCTTTTGCTTGGCATCTTTGCATTCAGATTCCTGCATTTTTTATTCCTTTGTGAAGTGATACACTTACGAATGCTTTACTGAATTAATTTTGCTGCCTGTCACTCTAGCAAATCCACTTGGGGCCAGTCGGATTTGCCAGGGTTTGTTCTCCTCCTTACGGGTCCAGGAGGGCTCCCGGGCAAGCCAGCTTCAGGCGGAGACCACAACACGTCCCCTTTTCATACTCCAAAAGCCAAAAGAAGATGGGGTTGGGGCAAGGCAATCTGGGACCCCATTTTCTTTCTATTAATCTTGCCTGAATTATGTGTTGAAAAATTAATGTTAAGGCCGGGTGCAGTGGCTCATGCTGTAATCCCAGCACTTTGGGAGGCCAAGGTGGGCAGATCACTTGAGGCCAGGAGTTCGACCAGCCTGGCCAACATGGCAAACTTTCATCTCTACTAAAAAAATACAAAAATGAGCTGGGCATGGTGGCGGGCACCTGTAATCCCAGCTAGTTGGAGGCTGCGGCTAGGACCCGGGAGGCGGAGATTACAGTGAGCCGAGGTCACACCACGGCACTCCAGCGTGGGCAACAGAGTGAGACTCTGTCTCAAAAAAAAAAAAAAAGACAAAAGTAAAGAATGTTAAAACCCTTGCCCATTGAGGAATGTTTAATATCTGCCTGAACACAATGCTAACTTTAAAAAATAGCTATTGCTCTTTGGCTTGAGTCACAGAGGGAAAAAGAAAAAAATTTAAAATTAAACAGCTATTGTGTGTTTTCCTGTAGTAAAAATAGAGGAGAGCTGAATTCTGTTGGGCATGGAGTTAATAATAATTTACACCTGTGGTGCTCAGCTAACCACACGGTTGGGGTGCTGGCGAATTTTACCTACAGATCCTATTAATATAAGGTGAACTTCTCCATTTCTACCCTCCCACTTCAACCACCATCAACACGACTCCTCTCTCAGGGGACTTTTAGCTCCACTATCACTGTAGGGTGGCAAAGGTGATGCCACAGCCCGAGAACTTCACACACTGGTTTCCAGATTTTTTTTTTTTTTTTTTTTTGGTTTGTGTGTGTGTGTGTTTTGTTTGTTTGTTTGACCGAGACAGAGTGTCACTCTTCACCCAGGTTGGAGTGCAGTGGCTCCATCCTGGCTCACTGCAACCTCTGTCTCCCGAGTTCAAGCAATTTTCCTGCCTCAGCCTCCTGAGGAGCCAGGATTACAGGTGCATGCCACCATGCCCAGCTAATTTTTCTGTTTTTATTTGTTTGTTTTTGTTTTGTTTTGCTTTGTTTTCAGTAGAAACGGGATTTCACCATATTAGCCAGGCTGGTCTTGAACTCCTGACATCAGATTTTCCACCCACCTCGGCCTCCCAAAGTGTCAGGCGTGAGCCACCACGCCCAGCCTGGTTTCCAGTTTCTTTGGGGGGAAATTGCCAAAGCAAAACCCAAATGAAACGAAGAGGATGATAGAGAAAGAGGAAAGAAGGAAGGCAAAGAAAAGGGAGTGAAAAAGAAGTAGATAAAAATAAAAATAGCTGCCCCTCAGCCTGGGCGATATAGGAAGACCCCAACTCTAAGTAAATTTTTAAAAATTCACTAGATGTTGTCGCACGCACCTGTAGTCCTAACTCCTCGGGAGGCTGAGACTGGAAGATTACTTGAGCCCAGGAGGCTGCAGTGAGCTATGATTGCACCACTGTACACCAGCCTGGGCAACCGAGTGAGACCCTGTCTCTAGGGGAAAAAAAAAAAAAGCTACCTCCAACTCCTATCCCATGCCTGGCACTGCAGCGGTTTCTGCATTTGATGGTTAACAAACTGAAACTGCCGCATAGATGTTACAGGTAAGGCAAGCAACACCCAGAGAGGCTGGATTTACCTAAGGCCACACAGCTTAATAAACACAGAAGTCTGGATCTGAATCCAAGTCCCTCTTAGGCTAAAGCCTATGCTCTTGTTTACTGGTCACAGAAGCAGCCTACTCTCATTCCTTAAAGAATCTCACAAAATAAAAGAAAAAGGCAGCACAGCAATTCTCTAGAAAATCCATTATCAGGCACGGTGGCTCATGCCTGTAATCCCAGCACTTTGGGAAGCTGAGGCTGGCAGATCACCTGAGGTCAGCAGTTTGAAACCAGCCTGGCCAACATGGCAAAACCCCATCTCTACTGAAAATAGAGAAATTACCAGCCTGGCCAACAGTCCAGCCTGGCCAACATAGTGAAACTTTATCTCTATTAAAAATACAAAAATTGGCCGGGCGCGGTGGCTCAAGCCTGTAATCCCAGCACTTTGGGAGGCCGAGACGGGCAGATCACGAGGTCAGGAGATCGAGACCATCCTGGCTAACACGGTGAAACCCTGTCGCTACCAAAAATACAAAAATTAGCCGGGCGAAGTGGCTGGCGCCTGTAGTCCCAGCTACTCGGGAGGCTGAGGCAGGAGAATGGCGTAAACCCGGGAGGC
>NW_016817144.1:3165693-3178948 GCF_001698545.2 Rhinopithecus bieti | reverse complement strand
AAAAAAAAAAAAAAAAAAAGAAAAAAAGAAAAAAAGAAAAAAAAAGTGTCCCTGATTCCACCTAGATGGAAGGAATTGCCTTTCTCTGAAGGCTTAGAGCATTTTATCTAGTCCCCTCAAATTACCTTGGCTTAAGTATTTATGCACCTATATTTTCTCCCCTGCTGGACTGTAAGCATCTTAAATTCAACTTCATCTGTGGATCATTTTCTTATCACCCAAAGTGTCCAGCACATGGGTGATGTGGTAGATATTTAACAAATTCAGTCAAATTCTACAAACATTTTTTGAGCACTTATATATACCCATCAAGCTACTAGACTGAGGATTCAGAGGTAAATGAGACAAATACAGTGATCTCTGACTTCCGGGAGCTTACAGTCTAATCTAGAAGTCAGACTAGAAGACAAATAGTTACACATGTGATGACTGAAATCCGTGCAGTAGGTGAACTCTTGTAAAGCAAGCAAGGAGAGGCATACTCTTTGCAGGTCAAATGCAGGGCTGATCTTTTGCCTCTAAATGTTTATTTTTTTCTTCATATAAAAGTAACCAATCCTCTTTGTAGAAAATTTAGAAAACAGAAAAGTGTAAAGAGGACAAAACACTTTGTGATTCCTATCGCTCAGAAAAGCTAACATTTTACCATATTTACTTTTAGTCTCTTTGCTAACTTTGTGGAGTGACTGAAGGCTCAAGTTCTTTGAACAGTCTTATTGAGATAGAATTCATATACTATAAAATAGTATAATTCATAGACTATAAAACTGGAGAACCAGTCTCCATACTGGTAGGTAATTGCCACAGTCAGATTCTCATCACAGTGTGATTGAGATTTGAATTAGGTGAGTCAGATGGGCACTCAAAGAGCTTAACAGGAGCATCTGTGTAGCAATACTGAGTTCACAGCACAGTGGAGTGGAGGAGCTAAGCATCTGTGAACAATAATAGCTTCAAAATAACGTAGAGAGGTCAGGCGAGGTGGCTCATGCCTATAATGCCAGCACTTCGGGAGGCTGAGGTGGGCAGATTATAAGCTCAGGAGTTAGAGAGCAGCCTGGGCAATATAGTGAGACCTCATCTCTCCAAAAAAAAAAAAAAAAAAAAAAAATTAGCCAGGTGTGGTGGTGCATACCTGTGGCCCCAGCTACTTGAGAGGCTGAGGTGGGAGGATCAGTCAAACCTGGGAGGTCAAGGCAGAAGTGAGCTATGATTGCGCCACTGCATTACAGCCTGGGTGGCAGAGTGAGACTCTATCTCAATAAATAATAGTAATAATAATAATAATAATGTAGAATGACTTAAGTGCCCTGAAAAAGCAATAACATGGGATAAGGACTCAGAGAAAGAACTGCTTCTAGACCAGGATGCATAGCAATTGGGAAATCCTCCTCTGAACTAGTCTTGAAGGATGAGTAAGGTTTGCCACGTGGCAAACAGAACCAGAGAGAACAGGTGTGGGGCAAAGGAGTCATCTAGTTTAGCTGGAGTGGAGGAAGCTGGAAGGGAAGGCTGGTTAGAAAAAGGTTGATGCAGCTGGGCACAGTGGCGCACACCTGTAATCTCAGCACTTTGGGAGGCCGAGGCGGGCAGATCACAAGGTCAGGTATTTGAGACCAGCCTGGCCAACGTGGTGAAACCCTGTCTTTACTAAAAATACAAAAATTAGCCAGGCATAGTGGCGTGTGCCTGTAATCCCAGCTACTAGGGAGGCTGAGGTGAGAGAATCGCCTGAACCCAGGAGGTGGAGATTGCAGTGAGCCAAGACCGAGCCACTGCACTCCAGCCTAATGACAGAGTAAGACTCCGTCTCAAAAAAGAAAGAAAGAAAGAAAGAGAGAGAGAGAGAAAGGTGGATGCTGGGTCCTGAAGGATGTGGATGCCATGCAGGGAGTTTGAACACTCTTCTGTCTCATGCACTACAGAAAGGAACAATGTCCGGTATTCCTGTGTTGGGTTAATGCTTATTTCCCTTAAGTTGGGCATCCGGCTCTTCATCTAGAAGGTATTTCCCCTTTATATCGATGTATGGCATCTTCCCCCAGACTATAACCTGCTACAAATGCAAGGATTGCCCGTAGAAAATTAGCCTTAATCTATAATTTCATTAATAGAGCCAATCTGTGGGTGCTGTGCGGTTCATTTTTTCTTTCTTTCTTTTGAGATGGAGTCTTGCTCTGTCACCCAGGCTGGAGTGCAGTGGCAATCTCGGCTCACTGCAGCCTCCGCCTCCCAGGCTCAAGCGTTTCTCCTGCCTCAGCTTCCTGAGTAGCTGGGACTACAGGCACATGCCACCACACCTAGCTAATTTTTGTATTTTTAGTAGAGATGGGGTTTCACCATGTTGGCCAGGCTGGTCTCAAACCCCTGACCTCAGGTGATCCACCCGCCACGGCCTCCCAAAGTGCTGGGATTACAGGTGTGAGCTACCAGCGCCCAGGGAGGTTCATTTTTTCAGAATAAAATTTCAACTAAGTCTGGTGGTAAAATCAGCTAGTTAATCCCACAAAGCTTACAAGAACTGGGGATTTTCCACGTAGAATAACAGGAAAGTAAAACGCAACAGCGACTTTTTCTCCACCCAAGGTCAGCAGTGCTTGGCCTTCAGTTCATTTTACGTTCCTTCTCCCCTTCACGAGTTGGCAGGGGCAGAAAATCAAGCGTGTCTAAAGCTGTAGTGTAGGTCATTATGGAAGAATCATCAACTTGATAGCTTCTGTTTTCCTACCACGAACCTTCACGGGGAAGAGAAAAATCAACATACTCCTCCACTCAGTATAAATGTTAATTCTGGACACAACTTCCCTCAGTGTTCTTGTGACAAACAGAAGCTGAACACAGCCTCCTGGAATGGCTACTTTGTATCACATGCTTGTTTGAGCCTTTTGTTTTCTTGGTGTACTTAAAAGAAAAAGGAACACTGAAATATTCTTGCATAGCATTTTCATGGATACCCCTTACGCCAACCACAATACCGTATTTCAGAGGCCCCACTAATTTCTGAGGAAAAATTACGGCGTGTACTTTTATTTAATTAATTAATTTATTTAGAGCTGGAGTCTTGCTCTGCTGCCCAGGCTGGACTGCAGTGGCACAATCTTGGCTCAATGCAACCTCCCCATCCCAGGTTCAAGTGATTCTCCTGCTTCAGCCTCCTGAGTTGCTGGAGCTATAGGCGCGTGCTGCCACACCCGGCTAATTTTTGTAGTTTTAGCAGAGATGGGGTTTCACTGTTAGCCAGGCTGGTCTCGAATTCCTGACATCAGGTGACCGCCGAGGCCTCCCAAAGTGCTGGGATTACAGGTGTGAGCCACGGCTCCCGGCCTTTATTTTTAATTTTTTTCGAGATGGGGTTTTGCTTTGTCACCCAGGCTGGAGTGCAGTAGCACGATCTTGGCTCATTGCAACCTCTGCTTCCCAGATACAAGCAATTGTCCTGCCTCAGCCTCCCAAGTAGCTGGTATTACAGGTGCCTGCCACAGGTCTGGCTAATTTTTGTATTTTTAGTAGAGACATGGTTTTACCATGTGGCTAGGCTGGTCTCGAACTCCTGACCTCAAGTGATCTGCCCACCTTAGCCTCCCAAAGTGCTGGGATTACAGGCGTGAACCACCACGCCTGGCAGCATGTATTTTAAAACATTGCCCTGGGCCATCTGTTTTTTGAGGATTTGCCAAATTTCCCAAGTCACCAAAACAGACCTCTGGTTTCACCTGTAAACCCTGAGTTTCCTATGTTCTCAGGACCGAAAAGTCTCCCTTTTCTTTTCCCACAACCCACTCTGTGGGCAATGAAACAGGTCGTTTTGGGAGAGCGTCCTGTACTGACAGGACGTGCCACGGTGCCAGTGAACCAGGACTGTGCCCACTCTGCTACACGACAGTTTGTATTGTTTCTTTTTACACAAATATCCCCTTGTTCCAACAATAGCATAAAAAAAGGTGTTTTTTTGTTTTTTAAATGACCTCTTGGTTTGTTTGGGGATTCAAATGCTCAAGTGAGTCTAGTTTCAATTTTTAAAGATCTTACATCTCTCCCAGAAGGACTTTAATGACCTGTTTCCAAAGTCACAGATTTCTAGATATTAATAGTTAGACTCAAAGTCCAAATTTTCTATCGCAGTTCTCTTGAGATCAACAGTAAAATTTCATGTTAGAGGTGAGAACCTGGAAAATAATTTTGATTTGTTGGAGAGGCTGGAGCCAGAGCAGCCAGGAGTAGTCATTAATTTCCTCACACCTGCTTTGCAACACCAAGAGAAAGTCCTTCATTCTGTTTAGGGGAAGAAAAGTACAAGCACAGCTTTATCTATCTGTCTGTCCATTTACTTAGAGACAAGGTCTGGATCTATCACCCGGGCTGGAGTGCAGTGGCCCCACGTTGGGTCACTGCAACCTCCACGGCCTCCCGAGTAGCTGGGGGACTACAGGCCCATGCCACCACGCCCACCTAATTTTGTAAAGACGGGATTTCACCATGTTGCTCAGGCTGGTCTTGAACTCGTGAGCTCAAGTGATCCACCAGCCTTGGCCTCCCAAAGTGCTGGGATTACAGGCGTGAGCCACCACGCCCAGCCATAGCTTTCAATACACGCCAGTTAAGAAAAGGTGTAAACATGCCGTAAGTGATTTGACAACTGCTAACGTAGCAGAAAGTGTAAAGGGAAAAGATGAGTAGCAACCACAGAAGGTGCACTTGTTATGATTTGATGAGAATACTTTATCTCTGTGGTTCCCAAACCCATAACCCAGTCTAATCAAGTGAAAAACGCTAGACAAATTTCAACAGAGGGAGATTCTACAAAATACTTGACCAGTACTCCTCACAACTGCCAAAGTCCTCACGCCTGTAATCTCAGCAATTTGGGAGACCGAGGCAGGCAAATCACTTGAGCTCAGGAGTTCGAGACCAGCCTGGGCAGCACGGCGAAACTGTCTCTACTAAAAAACACAAAAAGTAGCTGGGTGTGGTGGCGTGCACCTGTAATCCCAGCTACTTGGGTGGCTGAGGCAAGAGAATCACTTGAACCTGGGAGGCGGAGGCGGCAGTGAGCTGAGATCGGGCCACTGTACTCCAGCCTGGGCGACAGAGGAGTGAGACCCTGTCTCAAAAAGAAAAAACAAAAATAAAAAACACCTGCCAAAGTAATCAAAAACAAAGTCTGAGAAACAGGAGTCTGTTAATTACCAAGAAGAGCTGAAGGAGACATGACAAGTAAATGTAACGTCGTGTGCTGGATGGATCCTGGAACACAAGTAAGACGGGAAAACTAAGGAAGTAAGAACAAAGTATGGGCTTAACGTTATCAGTATTGGTTCATTAATTATGACAAATGTACCAAAGTAATGCAAGACGGTAACTACGGGAACTGTAAGGGATGTGGAATATAGGGGAACTCTGCACTGTCTTCAAATTTTTCTGTAAATCATAATCTAATATAAAGTTTATTTTTTTAAAAAAAGATGAGTGGTCAATGTTGGTTTGTCTCCAAACATTAATTACAACAGACGTACCAGAATTATTAATACTGTTGCAGCTGGATGAACTGAGCTCAGGTACACCCTAACACAGTTTCAGCAGCCATAAGAGCAGAGAAAACAAGTGGTTTCTCTTCCCCATTCCCTTGTTAAAATATATTAAGTGGCTGAGAACTTCCTTGGAAGAAGTCCACATCTCCATTTCTAGTAAGAAGTTTCTAGACTAATATTCAATCCAAGTGGTGCTGGGATTCTGCTGAAGTAGATTTCTGTGCTGTAACTCGGTCTCTAGATGAAACTTTTGCTTTCAAACTTTTAGCATCTGCTTTACACTTTACAATTACCAAACTGTTAAATAACATCATAGTACTGAATCATTTACAAATGTTTATTAAATGTAATTTTTACAAAGCAAATATTAATAGCAAGAGGCAAATGTTTTGCAAAATATGTACAAAAGTAAAAAGCTGTCATGAACTAGCAACTCATTTTATAAAATCAAACCATTCTTTCCACTTTTAGACCTCCTTTAGAAATAATTTATTGCCCATCCTGAACTAAAGCACTGACAAAAAAATTTACAATTATCAGATAATGTGCTTAGTTCCTGGAAAGTTATAAAAAGACATATGTAAAAAAAAAACAAAAAACCCTAAGCCACAAATATTTTATAGAGCTAATACAAATCATGTTTAGTTAGGTACAGTATCTATGGGGTTATTACAAAATATACTTTCTAAGGCTTCTTGTGGTCAATGAGCTCTCAGCAGACTAGAGTAGTTTAGAAAAGCCATTTCAAACATTTTGTGGTTCTGCCTTCAAGTAAGAGGTAAAAGGTATATGGCACAGTTTGTTGCACTGTTGCATATACTTTGCAAGAATTAATCTCTACCCCTTTCTTTCCTAGTACCATCCAATAGGCATGATTAAGGACAAATTTATCATTTACTATGGTAAGAAATATTATAAACAAGCTTTCTTAATACAAACCAAAGTCACATACCAAGTAAGTAGTATATGACTTTCAGTAATATTCACTGACTGAAAATTCATGCACAGTGAGTCCCAGCACACGCTGATCCATCTGTAAACTTCCATCATCAACAGCAGATTTGAATAAGTCACAAAACTCTCCTTATCAAGCCATAAAATACTGCCGTATCATTCATGCTTTCAAAACAATGTTCCATATAAGCTCTCGCATTTGAAACCAGATGGTTAGACCTGAACGCTGCAAGAGTGAACATAACTTAAATGCTAACTATACATTCAAGTACAGACATAAGAATGCTAGTGGTACAAACACTGTACTCCAAATAATGCTGTTAATCACCTACCAGCCTAAGGCTAGTATCTACTTGATGGAACCTGAAAAAGCCATAAAGTCCAACTTGTTTAAAATGTTCAGACTTAGACTTACACTTCAAACTCTAGTATACATTTACTAAGCCCTAACCTCGTACCATAAAAAAAGGGCATGTGCTATATTTGAGACACGCAGACACACCCACACCCACCCAATCTCTCCCCTCCTCATGTTTACTAGACTGAAAAGCCACCCTGTATCCTATCCTCAAAAGAAAAAAAAAAAAAAAAAATCAGTGCTTTTAGTCAAGCAGCACAACACAAGGATGGATCATCTGTGATTAACAGAAGTGAACACCTTGAAATGATGGCAGAGAGACTAACTAGGTACTAAGTCAGACTTTTAAGTGAAAAAGACATGAGCAAAACTTCTGGTCTTAATTCCTCAAATAAAACTAAAATAAATCAAATGGTAACAGAGTGACTTTCTCTAAATTTATTAGGGAGTTTGTTACAAACGTTTGGGCTTTACAGGCATGATTTCATGGATTCAAACAAGAAATTAACACTGATATTTAGCCTTCTCATGATATACACAGAAATAACATTGCTACAAACTGCAATGGAGAGAATCTTGTTTCAAATGGCTTGGTTTGGGGTTTTGTCTAAATGTATCATTATATAATGAAAGCACCAATTTGAGGGTTTCTCAAATAGCGATTTGAATTTTAGGACATAACAGTATAACATGGTAATTTTACTCTTCGTATATAAATAAGGCATAATCGGATGTGTAATAATTCTGAAAATACATTTTATCAAAAGCATAAATACAAGTATTTGGGTACACAATGAAAGTTAGGACTTCCCCATTTCTTCTCACAAAAAAATGTTAAGGGCATATGGTATCTGTTGAATCTAAATCAGCACTTCTAATCATTTCTGGTATTAAGGTGATCTTATTTCCTTCTACTTTAAACCAACCACTGCCACCAACTGAATAAGGATTTCCCTAAACAGCCTCAATTTGAGAGACTAACCAGAGGACCTTCTCTATGCAAATTACATGCCAATACACCTTAAAATAAGACAAAGTGAATGATTTGTTTCATTTCACATTTGCTTTCTTTGGTTGCAGAGCAATCCAGTGCCCTTTCCAGATAATAAAACTGCAACGAAGATTTCAATTTAATATTTGGCAGACAGCAACTATGGAGGTTATTAAAAATATTAAAGGGGCAAAGGCATGCTTATACTCACATTTTCAGAAAACATTTGACAAAACCCTTTCTAAAAGTTATGGTCTAAATTTGTTTTATAAGGCAACTGTGTATACATTTCTTCAAGGTCAATGAAGACACTTGTGTAGTATTTCTTCAGAATTAAATGAGAAGGCATTCAGATTTAAGAACAGAATGTAATACAGGATTAGGCACATTTTATTCCAAACCATAACCATAAAGATTTAGAAAATCAAATACATCAAAGAACTTTATATCCAAATTACTTTTTTAGAGACTGGGGTTAAGTTGGCATAGTGAAAATTATGAGCACCTTTTCAATTCTGTTCACTAAATTGCATCTCTCTCTTCCTATAGTGGTATTTCAAAAGGATTCCATTTTCATGGTACAGGTATAAGACTCCTTTCAAAGGGTTTGAAAATAAAACATAAAAAACTGTGGACTAAAGCCTTTAGATTGAACTTAAAGTTCTACTGTCAAAACAAGCCCAAGTTGAATATAAGTAATTCACTGCCTCAAAATATAGTCTAGATTTTAAAAGAATGTTGATTCTGAGACATTACATGCAGCAGGGAAGGAAACTGCAAATGCCCAAAATAACACGCTATCTATTTGGTGTTTTAACACTTCTCGGTGGTAAGTCAAAAGGGGGAAACTTGGTGATTTCTGCTTTGTCCGGCAGTATCTATGGTTCATATCACAGATCTTAATTATGACTTCAGTAAGATGAAGTGTCCTCTTTCTATAGGGATCTAACTTGAGCCCTCACTGGAGTCAAATGTTTTGGCCATTCAATTTGCTAAATGTGTGGGTAAACTCTCCACTGAACAGTCCAAATGTTACTGTGCACACATTCCGATATTCATCAGCACTGCCATTATGCTAACTTTGTCAATTTCAACAATGTATTCTTTTTGGCAAGAAGCACTAGATGTAGAACTATTCAAACATGCATGAATGATACCATGAACACCTGCATCATGGTGCCAGGCTACGTATGTGTAGCTCATGTATTACCATGGCATGAAAACACTGGAAGTTATATGGATACAATGATAGTGGAAGTTCAAATGTGAGAAAAGTCAGGCATGTCAAGAACAATCCCTGGTTAGTTTACTGAAGAGCCCCACTCTCGTATCAGACAGCAAGACAGAACAGCCACTGACTTAGAAAGGCTGGGTGATCCATAACGACCAATCTTTCAAGGACCAATAAAATACCTGAGTACACAGTCAGCTATACAGTAAAACGACAGATATCACAGTCTTAAAATTTTCAGGAAAAGTAGAAAAGCTGTCAGACTTTTCAAGCTGTTGCCAGCCTTGGACTTCTGTTTCACTGATCAAATTGTAACACTACATACAGCCTACAAGATAGTATTTCAGTACTGCAAACCAGCCATTCTGATGAGTTCACTATGAATGTATCTGCAATCACAAAGCTACTTCATCGACACATTTTAATTTGGTAAGCAGTGGGGGGGGGGTCAATGTAATCATCTTCAGGTGCAAACTAAAAAAATTCCTACTTATCCTTAGAAGCATCCTTAAAACATTTAAAATATACCTCAAAAAAGCTGGACTTTCATAAACAACAATTATACAAATGTGTACATACTGTATCTTTTAGAGACACACCAAGAATGAACAGGAATCTCAAATAATGCCTTCTTGAATAGTTTGACAGAAAAATACTGCCCTTGGCAAGCTCCGAATAAACAAAACAATCCCACAAATGCCACAGTGTGGAGCTGATGGGACTGGACAGGACAGCAAAGGATAGATGTTTGTGATGATACACAATGATTTCCTACAGTAAGGATTGGTCTTTACTGACCAACTGAGATAGGGCTTAAAAGTCAAATATATGACATTCTGGAACAGGTTAAGTTTATTTAGAAAGTTCTGTTACCAAGTTGCTTGCAGTTTTTAGTTGCTGCTATGGCCAGAATGTTTCACATGTGGTACATTAAACTACATGATAATTAAATATGAGAAAGGCAAATTCTATTTCACTCATTACGTTTGACCAAAACACGGTAAATAGCATTTGCTTGCCTTTTGCTCTCCCATACCACCTGTGAATTCTTCATCAGCATTAGACCAAAGACCTTATGTAAACTTGAAAACACGAAGAACATTACCTTCAGAAACACAGAAATCTAAAAGCAAAACAGCTGTTGTGTACACAAGCAATTAAAATATGAAGGCTAAACCTTCTATGAATCTATAGAATGCCATTTCTTAGATCAAACTTTTTTCTAACAGCCCTTACAAAATGGGAGGTCACCATAAAGTTAGGCAACAAGTGGCACTGCTATGTGTAAGGCGGACAGAAGGTACCTTACTTGCTTTGGAACTGAATATTCCTAACCTCATCCCTACAAGTATTTAAGGACACCTTTGATACTTGGCACTGCAGGAGAATTCAGTTTGAAAAGTAGAATAATTTAAAGCCTGAAATATGCCTAGTCTGAGGTCGGCTGGGAAGTTTTAACCGGACTTGAATAGAAGCCATGGTGAAACAGATCAAAGCCTGCATTACAGCAAATCTTGGCGATGTGTCACTCAATAGCTTTCAGCCACAAACCAAAGGCCGCAGAAAAAGTACTAAGATTTTCAAGAAGTTAAACGCAGAATTAAGATTGTTCTAATTCTGGTTGTAAACTGCTATTTTAAAAAACAAAACAAACAGAAAACATCAAAAACACAAAAAGATATTAAAACAGCAAGTCTTTTGTACATCACTGTAGCATAAGCTGCTTGAGGTTGTCATGCAGAATAGTATCCTTCACATCCCGGAAAACAAGGCGGATGTTCTCCGTATTGATAGCAGTGGTGAAGTGGTGGTATAAGGGCTTCTGCTGCTGGTCCCGGCGTTTGTTCCGGAAACATTCCACCAGGAATTTTTGGACGTCTCTTAAGCAGTGGGGATCCCCTTCAAATTCTAGGAAATAGTCTTTGATGCTCACAATTTGCACCTTCTCCTCAAGCAAGTCTGTCTTGTTTAAGAACAGAATTATGGAGACATTGCTGAAAACCCGGTTATTGACAATTGTTTCAAAAATGTTCAGAGACTCTGTAAGGCGATTGGTCAGTCGATCTTCCATAAGCACCTGGTCAAATTCACTTGAGGAAACAAGGAAAAGTATTGATGTGACACTGTCGAAACACTCAAACCAACGTTTCCTTTCTGATCTCTGACCACCTACATCAACCATTTTGAAAGGAACATTTTTAATTTCAAAGTCATATTCATGAATGCCTTTGGTGGGTCTTCTGGCAAGCAGAATATCTTGTTGTGATGGAATATAATCCTGGAAAAGGAAAAATTGTTTTATACTTAGCAATCCAGAAGTAATTCAAATTTTTAATGGACTACTAACTGGACTAGTGAATAGATATGCAACAAAATGACCTTTTAAATGACATTTTCAGATAGATTATGCTTATTATAAAATGTTAAGACTGGTCAGACATGGTGGCTCATGCCTATAATCCCAGCACTTTGGGAGGCTGAGGCAGGAGGACCACTTGAAGCCAGGAGTTTGAGAATATACTGAGCAACAGAGCAAGACCCCATTTGTGCTCCCCGCAAAAAAAGCCAAGATACATTAAAATGTTAGCAGGATGGGTTCAAAATTTACTACAAATGGCCAGAATCTACTTGTTTTTATCCCTGCAATACTACTCCAAATTTAAGCTGAAGTCTTATCAATTGTTCTCACTCGCCCTCACTGCTATATATCTACCTGCAATTTTACTCCCCACTATTAGCCACTCTTGGTTCTAGCCAGAGTGATCTTCCTGTCTGCATATCCACCTTCTCCACACTGCTCCTTGCTCATCTATTAAAAGCCATGAGGGTTGGGTGCGGTGGCTCACGCCTGTAATCCCAGCACTTTGGGAGGCCGAGACAGGCAGATCACGAGGTCAGGAGATCAAGACTATCCTGGCTAACACAGTGAAACCCCGTCTCTACCAAAAATACAAAAAAATTAGCCAGTCGTGGTGGCGGGCACCTGTAGTCCCAGCTACTTGGGAGGCTGAGGCAGGAGAGTGGCGTGAACCTGGGAGGTGGAGCCTGCAGTGAGCCTGAGCTGAGATCACGCCACTGCACTCCAGCCTGAGTGACAGAACGAGACTTCGTCCCCAAAAAAAAGCCCATAGGATCTGATTCCAGTGCCAATTCACAAGGATCACTTCCTAGTTCCAAGTTCTGCCCACCTCTCTCTAACCTATTCTAAAAGTTCCTTTACTCTGCAACCCCACTCATGACTTAGAACTTCTATGTTTTCACTGCTGCTCTATTACGTATGAAAAACCCTTTCTCTCCTATAATTAACTATGTTCCAGCTTTCTTACTTATTGACCCAAGAACTCAAACTAGTCACTCTGTCAGCACCTCTGTCTGTGAAATGGAGGTGATCACACTTGGCCTGTCTACCTGGGAGGGAGGGTTGTTGCAAGGATCAAATGAGCTCTTCTCTGCACTCTTGGTCAGTGAACGGTAAAGACCCTGAACAACAGAAGCTGCTGGTCACACAAGTCACCGGCTACTCTGTGATGGCACACTTCCTTATGCAATGTAACTGGTCCTTCCTTGTCAGTCTAGCATTTTTCCAAAACTACAACACAGCTTTCTGGTAATACATGAGCAGGACAGCTAATATTTATCATCAAGGTCAAAATATTTTAAAAATCAAGGCAGGATTTAAAACAATGCTGACCGTTATTCACAATGCTGCACTTTATGCCTTTCTGAATAGTGTAATATGATTTTGAAATTTCATTACAACAAGAATACTCACTGTCTCAAAATACTGCAATGGAATTAAGAACATATATATATACATATTTTTTTGAGATGGAGACTTGCTCTGTTGCCCAGGCTGGAGTGCAGCTCACTGCAACCTCCACCTCTCGGGTTCAAGCGATTCTCCTGCCTCAGCCTCCCAAGTAGCTGGGACTATAGGCGTGCACCACCACGGCCAGCTAATTTTTTGTATTTTTAGTAAAGATGGGGTTTCACTATTTTGGCCAGGCTGGTATCGAACTCCTGACCTCAAGTGATTTGGGACGCCTCGGCCTCCCAAAGTGCTGGGATTACAGGCGTGAGCCACTGTGCCCAGCCAGAATTAAGAATTTTTAAAAAGTAGGCGGGGCCGGGCGCGGTGGCTCAAGCCTGTAATCCCAGCACTTTGGGAGGCCGAGACGGGCGGATCACGAGGT
>NW_016817144.1:3148171-3165249 GCF_001698545.2 Rhinopithecus bieti | reverse complement strand
AAAAAAAAAAAAAAAAAAAAAAAAAGTAGGCGGGTTCTTAGTTACTGGCATCCAACAGCCATTCATTAAATAACCCTAGGACTCAAGTGTTAGCTTTTCCATGTTTTCTTCTAGCTTTTGTTCACATACACGCCTACTTTACTTATAATCAGCATATGCACACAATGTTCAGCCTACCTCTACGTTTTTGCTTAATATTTTGTGAACTGTTCCATATGCTGATACAGTCATACCTCATTTTACAAGACAATCAAATAGACCAAATGCATTCATGTGCGGTACTTCACATGAACATTCCCCTACTAGTGGTCATTAAGGTTGTTTCCAATTTTTAGCCATAATGAACAGAAATACTGCAATTAAAATTCTCAAGCACATTATTTTTTCTTTTTTTCTTTTTTTCTTTTTTTGAGACGGAGTCTCACTCTGTCACCCAGGCTGGAGCGCAGTGTTGATCTCAGCTCACTGCAAGCTCCGCCTCCCGGGTTCACGCCACTCTCCTGCCTCAGCCTCCCGAGTAGCCGGGACTACAGGTGCCCGCCACCACGCCCGGCTAATTTTTTGTATTTTTAGTAGAGATGGGGTTTCACCGTATTAGCCAGGATAGTCTCCATCTCCTGACCTCATGATCCGCCCGCCTCGGCCTCCCAAAGTGCTAGGATTACAGGCGTGAGCCACCGTGCCCAGCCTATTTTTTCTTTTGGACTATTTCCTAAGATTAAAATAATCAGGGATACGATTATAAGGTTAAAGGTTACAAACATTTTAATGACTCTGGATACTTAACACCCAACTGCTTTCTAGAAGGCAATACCAATTTACAGCATACACCTACACCAGCTCCTTCAGAAACTTGCTGGCCCTGAGCTTTGAAAAAATGTAATTCCATAAAAATAAAAAGTTCTCTATTATTGTCTCTATTAAAGCTAACAATCTAGTTAGCAATCTAAAGGCTGCTTCACATGAAGCACAGAACTTCATGTAATCAAGTGCTAGTCTGGCAGAGCAGAGTATGTTGATGAGGACACACTCATACCAGCTGTGTGAAGAAGAAGAAATTTGCCTTATGAGGAGGCAAATGAAGCTGCACTACATTTAGAGTAACAGATGACTCTAAGGCAATGATTTTCAAAATTTTCCTAAACAGCAGAAACCTTTCTCCCAGTGAACTCTTCTGTGTACGTCCAATACAGAGGTCAAAACAAGCGGAGCTGCTCTGCCTGCAGTGGGCCCCGCTGGCCACAGCGCCAGCTTAGAGCTACTGGCTCCGAGGAATACCTACAGGAAAATGATAAACTCTCTTTTCAAGGGTGACTCCTCCTACCTCGTGGAGTCTCTTCAGCAGGCCTTCAGAATCTAGCCCTCCTACTCTGTAACTCAACACAAAGGGGGCATGAATTCGAAAATGTCATTTGTCAAAAGATTTGGAAATCAGTCAGCCCACTGTGTTCTATTTCTGTTTACAAACAAAACACCCAAAGACATGAAAGTATAACAGATAATGCACAGTATCATTTTCAAACATAAACTTCTTTCTCTAAACAGTTTTACTTCCAAGAAATAGCAGATAAAGCATTCCTCAAGAAAATGGTAGAGACCTGGACAGTTAGAGGGAGAAAAAAGTGTCATGATTAAACAATACAAATATTTTCATTTTGAAAAAATAAAATCATTCAATATTCTGAGCTACCAATCACTCTAAATAAAGCAGGGAAGAATGAGAATGCCATCACTAAAAAAAAAAAAAAAAAAAAAAAAAAAGAGAGAGAGAGAAATAGTTTAATACATAATTTTTCTGAATTTCCCAACATCGATATCCTGACTTCTGCTTTCAAACGGCACTAAACATAAACATTCGGTTTAAACACTTACTGGCTCTCCAAGTTTATCCAAGTTATCCAGGAAATATTTTACAGATTCACCCTAAAAACAAGAAGAAAACAAATAGTTATTAGGGCTTAGAAATCGAAGATCTTGTTACAACAGTTTATATTATACTGTCTGGTTGTATACTTAACCCAAACAGATTTTGTTTAGTCACCAATTTCAGACGGCTAACCTTCCTAAAAACATATAAAACGTCTGCTCTGTCACAGAACGCTAAATCTGCAAAGGCAGGCTGATTTCACAAATGCTTTATAGCATCAATATCCCAAGTGATCATCTATTTGGACAGAATTACATGCATGCTTTTTGCTATAACTATGTACCCACAGCGAAGACATATAATTAGAAAACTGCTTTTGAGATAAAACATAAATCTAAAACTGAAATTTAAGTGACAGTCTTTTTGTCTACATTTTTTAGCTAAAGTGAGTAAGTTAGTAGTGATGGTAGTTATCTTCAGAGACAAACCAAACCAGAGATGAGGTGAGAATACTATACAAAATCCCCCAGTCACAGGCAGGGACAGGAGTGCCTTGCTCAGGAAGGTCCTGGATAGTGCTGCTGGCTTCACATCTCCAATACGTCTTCTACCAAGTGGCCTATCCTCTCTGAGCCCAGTTTTCTCTACGAAACCTCCAAGCAATTTCAAACATCTAAACTATATGAGAATACATTCCTAACATGAAAATGCTTGACGAGAGGACACAGAGAAGAGGAGAACTATTTTGGGAAAGAAGGGCTCTGTGTCCGAGTCTCCTAGTCCTCACCCACTGCGTTCCCTTTCCAGCGGGAGTCTACAGCTGCAGCACCGCCCCTGCCTGAAGCTACTTCCAAGTGTTCCTGAAAGCAGCACCTCATTTAGTATGCCTGGGAATCATAACATCTCCTCACACGGCAGGCTCCGGTTTAGTAGGTCTAGGTGGGACCCCAGTTTCTGCGATTCAAGGAGTGCCTTGGACCACACTTTGAGTAACAAGACTTGAAAGTAGCAGTTATGTGAATTTTTTGGTCTCAAGATCCCACAATATGATTTGGCAATGGCACTGCTAGGTATATACCCAAATGAAAGGAAATGAGTATATGGAGGAGAGAAATATCTGTACCCCCATGTTTACTGCGGCACTCTTCACAACAGCCACGATTTGGAAACAGCCTAAGTGTCCATCAAAAGATGAATAGATAAAGAAAATGTGATACATATACACAATGGAGTACTATTCAGCTATAAAAAAGAATGAGATTCAGTCATTTGCAACATGTATGGAACTGTAGGTCATTACCTTAAGTGAAGTAAGACAGGCACGGAAAGACAAACATTGCATGTTCTCACTTATTTGCGGGAGCTAAAAATCAAAGCAACTGAACCCATGGAGATAGAGAGAAGGACGGTTACCAAAGGCTGGGAAGGGCAGCAGGGGTTGGGGTGGCAGGAGGTGGGGATGGCTAACAGGTACAAAAGATAGTTAAAGTGAGTGAACATGGCGTAGTATTCGATAGCACAACAGGGTGACTATAGTCACTAATAATTTAAGTGTACATTTAGAAATAATTAAAAGAGTATAATTGGATTGTTTGTAACATAAAGAATAAATGCCTGAAGGGAGAGATACCCTATCTTCCATGATGTGATTATTACGCATTGCATGCCTGTATCAAAACAGCTCATGTACGCCAGAAATACATGAATCTATTATGTGCCCACCAAAATTAAAAACAGAAAAATTTAAAAAATAAAAATGGAGGCCATGGAAACAAATGATGATGTCTCTGGACTCAGTGAGCTCAACAGCTTCTTATCACTTCTTTTTGTCTGTGTTTTGTGTCCTCATTCAAATTTTATACAAAGCTCAGTACTAGGCAACTAGTTTCCTCTCCTCCCACCTTCCGAAAGTATCTAGCAGATAAAATATGAATTACTGGGAGAAAGTTACCCTTCAATAATTTTTTCCTAACAATTTCAGAAGTGATCAACGTCTTTTTGTTGTCTAATATTAATGTTAAGGAAAAGACGTGAATTTCAGTCCTTTCTCTAACAAGGAGTGATCTGGCCAAGTCTCTAAACTTCTTCAGGCCTCCATTTCCCCCAGAGTTACATGAAGAAGTTCAGTGGTTCAATGGATAACCAACCACTTAAGTTCCGCCCTGTGCAACAATTTCAGTTAGTTCCACCGATTTAAAGTTAAGTTCTCCTTTCCTCATATGCCATGTGGCTACTAATCCTAAATCTGCTTTTGTTGTGACTCATTCAAATGGTGTTGTTTCCACATTCTTTGCTAATAAGTAAATGATTTAAGGTATTGGGCAAGAATATTATGGGTTTAAGACTCACTTTTTTGCTGGTTTTAACTTGAGACTTTTCCCAGTTCATTTTATGTTACTGAAGGGAATTTTGGTTTTTGTTTTTTATTTTGAGACAAGGTCTCAATCTGTTGCCCAGGCTGGCGTGCAATGGTGCAGTCTTGGCTCACTACAACCTCCGCCTCCCGGGTTCAAACTATTTTCCTGCCTTAGCCTCTGGGATAGCTGGGATGACAGGTGTGTGCCTCCACACCCAGCTAATTTGTTGGCCAGGTTGGTCTTGAACTCCTAATCTCAGGTGATCCACCCGTTTCAGTCTCCCAAAGTGCTGGGATTACAGGCATGCGCTACTGTGACCGGCCTGGGAATTTTAAAAATAAACTTTCAAAGAAATTTCATTTCACAGTTAACACTTTAAAAACTTAAGATGTTTTATTTTGCCTTTAGTTCTTGTTTCTCTGTTCATAACACCACAGGTAACTTTCTGGGTTACTGCAGTAAGGCTGAAAAGTATAAAGTAGCATGGCACTCTGAAAAGTGTCCAATATTTCTTTAGCCTTGTGGGTATTTCAGCTCCATTTAAATGGCATAGCAGCCAGTGGACCTGGGTTCTAGCCACAAGATAGACTTTATTATTGACAAAGTCAACGAACAATATTAGGTGAGCTTCAGTTACCCTTTGAGTATTAGAAGTCTCTGAGGTTCCATGAACCATATTTCATATAAGTTTTACAAAGTAGTGTCTAAGCTGGAATGGCCTCAATGTTGCCCCCACTTCACAAGAATAATTTATTATAAACATTCTTTGCTTGTAAAGACAAAATGGGTCAGGAGTCCTAAGCCTAAAGGTAACAGAAAAGCTAAGAACAAAAGTTAGAAAATACTTTCTATTAAACAAATTCATAGTCATAGAGAGGCTTAGCAGCTTATCGACCCAGTTACTGAACAGGTGACATTTGTATTAAATGTTCTCTTCTGCACAGCTAAAATATATAAAGAAAAGGATTCAGAATGTACTTCTTTAAAAGGATATGGAATTTAAGCTGGATAGCCAAAAAACACACAAGAACCGATCTCCTGTTTTAGAACATACTCTAAAACACCACTGGTTTTATGTCAGTAAGAAAACGGCAACTCTGTTTATAGAAAATAGGTAAAGAGGAAAGTCTTAGCAAAGTCTGATCCATGCCTGAAGAATGTAACAGAAAGTTTATAGAGATGGGTATCAAATATAGATTTTCTAATAAAAAGAAGGTAAATATATTCTAGAAAGCAATTTGGCAATATGTATTAAGATCTTTCAAATGATCCTCAACACAGTGCCAGTGAAAAAGCATACACAACTAGAACAGTGCTAGTGAAGTGCTATCGTGGCAGAAGGAAGAGCTGCTTGACAGCAAATGGACTGCTCCTTGTATTTATCTAGATTCTGGACCGGGGTCTGTCCACAAACTATACAGCCTGAAGGCCAAATCCAGCCCAACGCCTGTTTTGTATGGCTCATTTTAAATGGTTGGGGAAAAAAATTAAAAGACTGTTTCATAACATGTAAAAATGATATGAAATTCAAACTTCAATATCCATAAATAAAAATGTATTGGAACACAGCCACGCTCACCTGTTGGTGTATTGTCTATGGGAACTTCCAGGCTCCAACAGCAGAGGTGACGGATGGAGACTGAGGCAGTGTGGCACTCTCATCACTTTGCACCACTGCTTGGTGCACCACAAACTGCACTGACAGTTAGAACTTGAAAATGTTGCAAGTGTCACCAGTATTGCCATACCATGACATTAAAAAAAAAATAGGAGTAAATACACATCCATCCAAATAAAAAGAAGGCCCTGAACACCACACTTTTAAGGCACAGCGGGATGTAAATAATTTTGCTATCAAATTCCATGGTAAAGCATTATTTATTATGCAATGACACCATAGCTATGCTAGAAGAATACAACGTAAGCCAACATTTACAGACTAAGCTTTCTTCAATCCTCCCAATCCACAGAAAAGCAACGGTCATAAAACAAAAACAAAACACACGCAAAATTTTAAAATAGAATAGCTTATCGTTGCAGAATTTCTTCACCAAAACAAAAAATGAAATGAGACTGCAACCAAAGTGTTTTCAAAGTTTTTGTTAGACAAGCAAGGAATGCCATTTGCCAAGTGAGTTAGTAACTCATGTTTGATTGTAACAGCTGAAGAAATATGGCCAGAGAAAATAATCTTGTTTAAGACTATTGGTCTTTCAGTGATATCAGCTGCTCAGAGTTGAGGACACTGGGAACAACCATCAACTATCAATTAAGAAACACGGCAAATTAGTTCAGTGGTTTTCCTTGGCTTTTGCTGAGTTTATTACCACAATGCTCAGTTGTTGTTTACTTGGGGAAGCAATGCCAAGTTTGAAGTGACTGAGGAAGCAGCCTGTGTGAACAGACCATGCGTAAGAGCTACATGTGAGAATATTTTCAGAGAAGCTGAGAAAACGCTAAATGAGTACAACCTAAACTGGAATATGCTAGGCTGTGTTACAACTGACGGTGGTAAAAATGCGTGGAACAGAAAAGAGGTCACACATACAAAACGTGTGTAAGGGTTATTCACGGCATTACTCATGAGCATGGAACCTGTGGGAAACACAGGAATCTATCACGTGTTCCTGAACGAGTAGTGTCAACGATGAATTTAACACGCTCCTGTGTACTTGACCATCATCAGGTCACGAGTTTTTGTCAGAAACAAAAAGTGAAAATTCTGACACAGTTTGATGTCTTAGCAGTGCTAAAGTTTTACTGACATTTTTCTGAGCACAGGGACGGAACTGATTTCTTTTCCTGAACAAGAACTACCCTTAACCATTACTGTTGAACACTGAATGGTTTCAGAAATTAGCCTGAGGGCAGACTTGACGATTTCTGAATGAATTCAGTCTAAAATTACAAGGCAAAACGGCATTGTTGGTGAAACTTACACTCTGGTAATCATTTCGACAGCTAGCATAGTTTTAATCAAAACAATGTCAAACTGCCTTATATACTTCCTTTGCTGTCAAAACAAGAATTGAGACTTCCATTCCCATGCAAATTCCCAGTGGACATAATATTTCTAAACTCTAACTACAGTTCCAACAGCATCTTTCAGACCCCTATGTAAGTGCAAAGGAAATTTCCATATTTCAAAATCCATTTATGCAAATGAAGAGCTTCTACCTAACCTTCAAGTGGTTAATCTGCAATGTAATGACACACTAAAAGGCAAACACTGAGAAGAATCTAACAGAATTCTGTAAGTATCTCTCAAGCAATGACTATGCTCAATAAAAATCATATGCTATGGCTGGCATGGTGGCTCACACCTGTAATCCCAGCACTTTGGAAGGCGGCCAAAGCAGGAGGACTGCTTGAGCCCAGGAGTTTAAAACCCGCCTAGGCAACATACTGAGACCCCATCTCTACAAAAAGTTAAAAAATTAGCTAGGTGTGGTGGCATGTGCCTGTAGTCCCAACTACTAGGGAGGCTGAGGTAGGAGGATCACCTGATCCCAGGGCTTGAGGCTGCAATGAGCTGTGATCCTGCCACTGCACTCCAGCCTGGGTGACAGAGCACGACCTTCTCCAAAAAATTAAAAAAAAAAAAAAACAAACCATATGCTCATTTGGCAGTATCTGTGTGAAAATATATTTTGAGGATGAAATGTGTAAAATCTCATTACAGATCAGAATTGAGGAACATTTGCAACTGATTTTGACAAAAAAAAATGATAAAATGTTGAATACCGATAAGCAAAATGTTATCCCTGCAAAAGAATCCAATTTTTTTTCACATTCCTAGCCACAAAAACTCGCACACAAGTTTACATTTTTAATCTCATCGATAAAAATTATTATATAAATACATACATAACGCCCTTGACTTCTTCCCTTGGCATGCAGTGCCTAAAATATTATACTATCTGACCCTTTACGCATTTCTAGACCAATGATTCTTAATCCTGGTAGTAGTCTATCAGAATTACCTAATGTGCTTATTAAAACAGATTCCCAGGTCTCCAAACAAATCCACCCAATCAATTTCTTAGCAAGCTCCAAGAGAATTGATTGTGACGCAGTCAGACCTAGCATTACTTCAAATCTGGATATGTATTTTACTCAAAACTGGATTCCATTATTAATTTCATCTTTTAGGATTAATTATACAAAATCTGTTTTTAAAGTCTTCTAAAAATGCCAAGGTAAGAAATTTAGCTTAGTTTTATCTTACTGTAAAAGTGGGCTTGTTTTTTGTTTTCTCGAGACGGGGTCTCAACTTTGGTTATCCAGATTGGAGTAGTGGCACAAATGTCAACACACTGTGGCCTTGACCTCCTGGGCTCAGGTGATTCTCCCACCTCAGCCTCCAGCATAGCTGGGATTACAGGCACTCGCTACCATGCCTGGCTAATTGTTTGTATTTTTAGTTGAGATGGGGTTTCAGTATGTTGCCCAGGGTGGTCTCAAACTCCTGGACTCAAGCAACCCACCCACCTCAGCCTCCGGGAGTGCTAGGATTACAAGCATGAGCCACCGCACCCAGCCGTAATAGTGGATTTCAAGCAGCATTTGCATTCTTCATAATTCACCATGTCTCACAAGAAAACATCAGGCCTTCTTTTGTGATATCTGAATCATAAACAATAAAATTAAGTCTACATATAGCTTCCTCCTTTAAAAAAACTTAGACAATTCTGACAAATTTTACTTCCTACTGTACTATAGCTCTAGCTGCCTACCTGTCTATACCCCTAGAGCCTATTTTCAAATGTTCACCATAGTCCACAGCTTTCAAGCTAACTCAGACTTTGTGGTTAAAAATTAATGGACCTGATACTCCAGATGTAACATTACTGAACGTGCTAAGAAGTGCAAATGGGCAAAGTTATCGTAAGTGCTACTTGTATTTTAGCAATAGGACCCTAAGGAACTTGAAACCTCACTTAAACTTACAAAATTAATTTGCTTCTATAATAGACACCTACACACTGCATGATAGGTAAATAAGCAATTAAAAATGCTTAATAAGCAGCACTCCCTGGCCAGGTTCCGTGGCTCAATGCCTGTAATCCCAGCACTTTGGCAGGCTAAGGTGGGAGGATGGCCTGAGCCCAGGAGTTTGAGACTCAGCCTAGGAAACAGAGAGAGATCTCATCTCTACAAAAAAAAAAATTAGCCAGGTGTGGTGGTGCACGCCTGTGGTCCCAGCTATTTGGGAGGCTGAGCTGGGAGGATCACTTGAGCCTAGGAGTTCAAGACTGCAGTGAGCCATAACTAAAAAGCAGCACTCTCCATCTTTTTATGTGGTAAACAGGTAAAAAACTGCACTATGATGAAAACAGCAGATAAGACACAACAAATAAAATTATAAGTAATGTATAAGGTTTTAATTTTCAGAGTTAAAATGAGAGGCCTACCCTGCCAAACATAATTATCATTTTATATATTTGTTAATCGTCACTAAAACCCAAAACTATACAATTTTCTATATTTTATACTCCCAAAATAAGACCAAATCACTACTCTCCCCCAAAATAAAAAAACCCCGTAAGATAAAACAAAAATCACATCCAACCCTTAAACCTCAAATCCTTCAAATCAAGACTACACTATCCCTCTGAGTCAAGTCAGAGCCCAATACCAACATAATTGACAAATACAATCTATCACTTTATCATCTGATCCCCAAAGGGAGTGATGATCTATAAATACTTATCAGTATCAGGAAGCCATGACTAGAAATACTCTATGGCTTAGATGTAAGACTTTGCATTAAAAACAAAAACAAAACAGTACTCATTTTCACAAAGCATAAGCCAGGTTTATACGGGCTATAAAACAAAGCCATTTCCAAAGTAAGTATAATTTTAAAAATCTGAAGCAGAGGAGGTTCACTAAAATACAGAACTTCTAGATCATATAAGATCTAATATAGCATGAACCCCCTTTTAAGAAAACTGCACAGAAAATGAGATTATAAGGAAACTCATCAAAATGTAACAGTGGTTATAAAGACATACACATGAACCTTTTCCTAGTATATTTTTTTTTTTTTTTTTTTTTTTTTGAGACAGAGTTCCGCTCTTGTTGCCCAGGCTCGGGTACAACGGCACAATCTCAGCTCACTGCAACCTCCACCTCCCAGGTTCAAGCGATTCTTCTGCCTCAGCCTTTCAAATAGCTGGGATTACAGGCATGAGTCACCGTGCCCAGCTAATTTTGTATTTTTAGTAGAGATAGGGTTTCTCCATGTTGGTCCGGCTGGTCTTGAACTCCCGGCCTCAGGTGATCCGCCTGCCTCGGCCTTCCAAAGTGTTGGGATTACAGGCGTGAGCCACCGCACCTGGCCTCTTTTTCCCAGCATATTCTTAAGGCTCACTATTTTCTGAAGCAGAAGGGAATAAATCATTTTATGAAAATCTAGTTTACTGACTTCCTAAGCATTTTTCTACAATTCTGATCTTACCACTAACGCTTTTATGTCCTCTCTTGCCTCAGAAATCCAAAGTGCACCTGTCTTTCTCAAATCATCCAGATCTATTTATACAGTAAAGCCAAATTCCCACCTCACACCCCTCCCCTGCCCCCCCCCCCCCTTTTTTTTTTTAAAGAGATGGGTTTTCGCTTTGTATCCCAGGCTGGTCTCAAATTCCTGGGTTCAAGCAGTCCTCCTGCCTCAGCCTTCCGAGTAGCTGGGACTACAGGCGGACCACCACATCCAGCCACTGGGGACCCTTTAAAAAACTAAGAAAATCTTTTGCTTAAATTTCCATGGCGGTTTTATCAGTACCTCCTATGGCATGAGTCAGTTTCTACCTCATCGCAATCATCTGTGTACTTGTTTTATTTCCTTTTCTACGAACGATTGTTCCTCGGGACGGTTTTTGCTTTATTAGTCATTGTATCCCTCGTATTATTTGCATACAGCGTTAAATAATATATATGTTTGAAAAAAATGAGTATCACAGAATTGGACTCTTCTTGAAACTAGGAACACTGACATGCTAATTTCTCCTTTACAACAGAAGGCTTTCCTAAGAATGATGGGAGAGGCAAAAACAAAACCAAATATTCAAAACTTCTATCACAGTTAAGAAAACAATGCTGGGCGTGGTGGTTCATGCCCGTAATCCCAGCACTTTGAGAGGCCAAGGTGGGCGGATCACTTGAGGCCAGGAGTTTGAGACCAGGCTGGCCAGCATGGTAAAATCCCATCTACTAAAAGTACAAACATTAGGCGGGCATGGTGATGGGCGCCTGTAGTCTCAGATACTTGGGAGGCTGAGGCAGGATAACTGCTTGACCCAGGAGGCAGAGGTTGCAGTGAGTTGAGATCACGCCACTGCACTCCAGCCTGATAGAGTGAGACTGTCTCAAAAAAGACAAAGAAAAAGAAAAAGAAAAAAGAATACCACCTACCATATAAGGAAGAAAGTGGGGGAAAAAAAAAAAACCACTTCACAGGTGATTCTTAAGGTTGCTCATCACCTACTTGCAAGAACCACTGTAATTAGAATTTTCCTAAATGGTAGCACTTGCCTCTTGAAGTAATTAGCTCACTGGTACTTAGGGCATTTCATGAAACACTTGAGCCTAAAAAGAAGACTATTTCATATATCATGAAAGGTATGACTCTAGATCACTTGTCTTGCTTCAACACTAGGATGATAGCACCACAACCTTAAGCAACTTTCAGGTCACCAAGAAAGATGAAAGTCAAGGAAAACAGATCAAACTATCTCTAATTCCTGTCTCCCTACTTCACTCTTCAGTTCCACAACACCTTCTTCTTCCAATCTGCAGCCCCCTTCCCCCCCACATACACACCTTCCAGAGAGCTACAGCCTCTGCATGCAGTCTCTAGAATCTAGCCTTCGCCAACTAGGTGTAGTATTCCTTAGGAATACTACAGATTTTGTTTTTTAAAAAGGAGGCAAAACAAAAGAAAGAAAAGAAAAAAAAAAAGAGGCAGAGTTACTGATATAATACTGAGAAGTTCACCTGAATGAGAAATGTTAAAGATGTTGGGAAAAACTTGGTAAACACTGAAGGATCAAGGATACTGTTCGGTTGTACTGCTGAGTTAAAAAGTATTTACCAAGAACTACCTAAAATAGGAGAAAGATAACAGTATCTGATAAAATGCTGAATTAGTTATGCAGTTAGCATGTCGTGTTTGAATTCTCCAGTTAGTCCCAACTATCTCCAATATAACTCCTACTTTTCCCTGTGAAACAAGCTCCATGCTCATCTCCTCATGCTTCTGGAAAATTCTGTGCACATTCCTACCTCCTCTACCTAACACCATTTCCCCCACACGCCTCTGCCTCCACCTCCACCTCCCCTTCTCCTTTTCTGGGGTTCTTACTATTATACAGGGAACAAAGACAAATTTTAAGTTGAAAGACAGCTTGGAGAACAAGTAACCTTATGCTCCATTTTACAGATGAGAAGCCTAAAGGTCAGGGAAGTTAGGTGGCTTAGCCAACAAAACTGTTTTAGTGGCAGAACCAAGAATTTAATATATCCTGATTCTTACTTTTCCCCTACCTCCACTGCAATTTCCCAATTCTTGGTAATCAGACACTTCACTCAGTATCTTTTGCACTTACAGTTTATACCACTCATGGCACTTCTTTATTTTTATATGTAGTCCTACATGTCAAATTTAGACTCCAAATCTCTTTGCTACACCTCCCTGTATCCTAGGATAGCAATTTTACCCTGTACCTAGCAATAGCTACATAAACATCTGTTGAATTTTTTGTATTATAACTTCCCCTTTAAGACATCCTGTTTCCATCTTACTATTTCTACAAATGTCAGAGTTGTTAACAAGCATAATACATTGAACGGGAAGGTTTTTTTTTTTAAAGGCAACTTTCTGCCACTAAATTCCACTTGTTTATAAATGTAAATGCTAAAGACAGAAAAAGAGATCAACTCAAATGTACATCGCAAAGATCTTCAGTGGCATAAAGTGCATGACTCTTTTCAATAAGTCTGAATGCTTTGAAGAGCACTGTAGGCAGAGGTTCGGGAAGATGCTAAGACAAAATGGGAAGCTCCTACTCCATGTAAGTAACCATTCAGTGTTAACATCAATCAAAAATACGTCCCATAAAAGAGAAATAAAGTATCCTGGTAGTTCATAGAGAATAATATAAAGATAGAATTTGGAAGGGGCAAAGATGATGACAAATCTTCCTAACTGCTTTTTCTCTGAGCAGATTTAGAAACTTTCAGAATATTCTTAATCCTGAAGTTTTAGCAGATCCAAATTCAAAGTAATGACCAAGTAGGGCTATTAACTACTCCAAGATTATATCTCCAGATGCTAGTGAAGAATCACAGATTATGCAGAATTTGAAAGGTTTTGTTTTTGTCATAGACAGTATATATTCTAATGATTAATACTGGGAATTTGACAAAGGTCAAATTCTGACAATGAGAATGTTAGGTAATAATATGCAACACACATGTAATTAACTTCATTTTACTGGATTTTATAGACTATAATGAAGATCACATTATAATGAAGGTCACACTGAAGTAGGCTATTCATAAGTTTGTTTGCTTCTAAAATAAAACATCATTGCTTAATCTTGTAAAATGTCCAGAATTTAATTGCAGGCCAATTAAGTATGTACCGTAAATGGCAGAAATTTCACTTTGAAAAAACCAAGTCAATTATGAAGAACTAAATAAATGGAATTAAAAAGTATCCAATTTTGGCTGGGTGTGGTGGCTCATGCCTATAATCTCAGCACTTTGGGAGGCAGAGGTGGGAGGACTGTTTGAGCCCAGGAGTTCAAGACCATCCTGGGCAACATAGCGAGACCCCATCTCAATTTTTTAAAATGTATCCAATTTTATGTGTTGAGATCTCTTTAGTTATGAGGCTAACATCATCTACATGTGTCTTTTAAAAGTAAACAGCTCAAAAAATATTGAAAGTAAAACAATCTATATTACCAAGATAATTAAGTAGAGTTTCTTCTGAAACCTAAGTATACATGTGATTCCGAAAATGAAAGTATAATTCAAAGTTAATACCCAGTTTTTCTTTATAGAGAACCAACCAAGTGCTATAAAGAGCAGGACATCTAAATTAAGTACTAGTATACACAGCCTACTACAGACCTAGGCTATATGATATGGCCTATTGCTTCTAGGCACAAACCTGTATAGCATGTTACTGTACTGAATAGAGTAGGCAACTGTAACACAATGGTAAGTATTCGTGTATCTAAACATAGAAAAGGTTCAGTAAAGATATAGTATGAAAGATTTTAAAATGCTACACCTGTATAGGGCAGCGCCCTTATAATCTTATGGGGCTACCATCTTATATGCAGTCAGTCGTTGACCAAAACATCTTCCTGGCACATGACTGTAAATGTCTGTGTTCTAAAATAGCTAAGCCCAATGGTTTAAAATGGTTTACACACTTCCCATGCATATGTTAAGTTCTTTGTTTTGTAAGTTTGAAATGTTTTGAACATTTCAAAGAGGAAAAAGAATCAAGGGATATGAGAGAAAACTGGAACTAAGTGTATTCATACTTAATCACAACTGTGAGGATCTTTATTAGCATAAGGTTTTTACATACCTATAATATGCCTTTAATTTCCATCAGAGTTATAATCCCAAAACAAATCCAGGTCAAAATGTTTTCTAAATATTCATTAGGCAGGATTCATTAAGCATATGATTGGGGAAAGCTATTCAATAGCAAAGTTATTACCTCGGTTTTAAAAAAGACCTAAGAGTTGGGCACGGCCGTGCACGCCTGTAATTCCAGCTACTCAGTAGGCTGAGGCAGGGGATCTATCGAGCCCAGGAGTTCTACACCAACCTGGGCAACATAGAGAGACTGTGTGTGTGTGTGTGTGTGTGTGTGTAAAAGAGATCTAGATATAGGCTTTTATCAATAATTCAAATACGTATACAGTAATAATTTCAGTCCAAGTTCAATACAAGAGCAGGCTTATAATGGAGTCTATTCAGAAGACTTTCCATCTAGCATGTACTTAAAGTTTTCAGCAAGAATTAAATGTCAAACATAAACAGATACAAAATGGAAAACTCTGGGGTTAAGGCTGGTTAATCAACCAAGACTTTTCGATTCAATCCGAGGATATGGCTAGTAAAAAGACAGAAGGTAATATTTGTTACTACTTACACTCAATTTCCCATCCTATCTGTCCTTTCTCTACTGTCTTCCCACATATTAACATAAAAATATGAAATATAGCATGATATTGTTCTGCCCAGACTATTTACCTGAAATCTATTACATCCAATTCCTTAAAGACAGTAAATACAAAACCAGGCCTGGTTATATTTTAAGTTTATTCACAGCTTTGAAAACGATTTTAAAGTTAAAAAATCTTGGAACCATCTTATTTCAAACATTTGAAAAATATACTACCTCGAAGGCCTTCCCAGTCCAGAGGCTGGCTTACATACAGCATACAAAACTCTCCTCCTGGTTCTCAGAGCTTACCATGGACCAGTTTCACTTCTTTTATTTAATGCCTTTCCAACATTCTCATTTTGCCTGGTTGTCACAAGGGACCTATTCTACTGGTTTTTATGTTGATATTGCCTTTTTTGCCCCATGGCTTTCTCTATGACTTCATTTTTCTCTGGAAAAAAAACACAGTACTAGGCTGGGCGCAGCAGCTCATGTCTGTAATCCCAGCATTTTGGGAGGCTGAGGCGGGTGGATCACCTGAGGTCAGGAGTTCCACACTAGCCTGGCCAACTTGATGAGACCCCATCTCTACTCAAAATGCAAAAATTAGCCGGGTGTGGTGGCTGGTGCCTGTAATCCCAGCTACTCGGGAGGCTGAGGCAGAAGAATTGCTTGAAACCAGGAGGCAGAGGTTGCAGTGAGCCAAGATCGTGCCACTGCACTCCAGCCTGGGCAACAGAGCGAGACTCCATCTTAAAAAACAAAACAAAACAAAACAAATCCACAGTACTTGATATGATGCATAGCATATGTTTTCAACAAGGGTAATACTGTCATCGTTATCATTAGAGCATAGTTAGGCTGGGCACACTGGCTGACATCTGTAATCCCAATGCTTTAGGAGGCCAAGGTGGGAGGATCACTTGAACCCAGGAGTTCGAGACCAGCCTGAGCAAAAGAGCAAGACACCATCTCTAAATAAAGAGAAGAAATCAGCTGGGTGTGGGTGTGTGGTAGACCTGTAGTCCAGCTACTAGGAGGCTGAAGCAGAAGGATTACTTGAGCCCAGATGTGCAAGGCCATAGTGTGCTATGACTGCACCACTGCACTCCAGCCTGGGTGACAAAATGAGACCCTGCCTTTAAAAAAATAATTTTAAAAAATTACAGCATACTTAAAGTACCACCCGTCATGCCTTTCTGTTTAGTTCAGGAGGAGTAAAATGTTTAGTTCACGAGGAACAAAACTTATAGCCAACAAGCCATTTTCCTTTGCTGTGTAGATACATAAAAATTAAGCAGACTCCAAGTGAATACACAGTTCCAAATTTCTTGCCAGCAACTTCTATGTTTATCAGTTAAAATTTCCAAAAGAGGCCAGGCTTGGTGGCTCATGCCTGTAATCCCAACACTTCGGGAGGCCAGGGTGGGTGGGTCACAAGGTCAGGAGTTTGAGACCAGCCTGGACATATGGTGAAACCCCATCTCTACTAAAAATACAAAAATTAGCTGGGCGTGGTGGCGGGTGCATGTAGTCCCAGCTACTCGGGAGACTGAGGCAGGAGAATCACTTGAACCCCGGAGGCAGAGGTTGCAGTGAGCCGGATCACCCCGCGCACTCTAGCCTGGGCCACAGAGCAGGACTCTGTCTCAAAAAA
>NW_016817144.1:3107487-3147879 GCF_001698545.2 Rhinopithecus bieti | reverse complement strand
AAAAAAAAAAAAAAAAAAAAAAAATCCAAAAGAACTAAAATTAGTTACATCATAAATCATCCCAATATTTGAAAATTTCTTTTTCAAATTAAGTATCTTTTCAGACCAATGTAAGACAGTCTACAATAGCATGAGTAGAATACTACCTTTATCTCATTAAGTTATTTCAATGTTTTCTTGCATATACGCTACAAAATAAATTACTGCACATGAAATAAGTTTTTTTTGGAAAGAACTTATTACTTTATTCTAGAAACTGACTTTTTCTTGTTGCTGATCACAAATTAATAATTTCCTCTTTATATCAAGTTTTTGTGTTGGCTTTATCACCAAAATAATTTAAGGCTAATAATCTTTTTTTTTTTAAATTTTGCGATGGAGTCTTGTTCTGTTGCCCAGGCTGGAGTGCAGTGGTGCTATCTCAGTTCATTGCAAGCTCTGCCTCCCAGGTTCATGCCATTCTCCTGCCTCAGCCTGTGGAGTAGCTGGGACTACAGACGCCCGCCACCATGCCTGGCTGATTTTTTGTATTTTTAGTAGAGACAGGGTTTCACTGTGTTAGCCAGGATGGTCTCGATCTCCTGACCTTGTGGTCCTCCCGCCTTGGCCTCCCAAAGTGCTGGAATTACAGGTGTGAGCCACCATGCCTGGCCCAAGGCTAATAATCTTAATAATCCAAGTGTTCTAGGAGTATTTCCACACTCCTATCAAATGTTAACACAAATGTACAATGCAGTTTCGTAATTCTCCTACTACAGAAGTCACAAAAAAAGGACCTTACTAAAATGCTTCATCGTGGAGAAACAGAGAAAAATGTTATAGTTGTATGTTCAGTATTTATTTTATTTTATTTTTTTGAGACGGAGTTTTGCTCTTGTTGCCCAGGCTGGAGTACAACGGCACGATCTTGGCTCACTGCAACCTCCGCCTTCCCTGGTTCTAGTGATTCTCCTGCCTCAGCCTCCTGAGCACCTGGGATTACAGGCATGCACCACCACGCCCAGCTAATTTTGTATTTTTAGTAGAAATGGGGTTTCTCCATGTTTGTCAGGCTGGTCTCCCAACTCCTGACTTCAGATGATCGGCCCGCCTTGGCCTCCCAAAGTGCTGGGTTTACAGGTATGAGCCACGGTACTTAACAAAATTAAGTACAAATTGTAAATGTGAGAAAGGAGTTTAATACTGCACAAATGGGTCAGCTCTGATATTATATACATTGCTGATCAATCAGGTAGCAACATGGTCATATTAAAGCCGTATTTGTTCCACGTTACCATTTAGCACCACTATCTTCTGGTAGCTAAAAAAATACATATATATACAGGGAAGAATTTGCCATTTAAATAAGAAATCCACATCTATTTCTAAAAAATGCCTTGCTGTTCCTCTAAGAAAATCACCTCCTCCAGGAAATGCTAATGTTGCAACATTAAATTAACAGGATATAAAGTTGTACAGAAAGTACAAACAAGCTTATCTCAACAACCAATATTGTATTCAAATACTGGAAGGAAATACACCAAAATGTCAGCGGAGATGTCCTGAGGTGGTAGGATAGTGGCTAGCTGGATATTTTACAAGAAACCATGTCGTTTTAAAATTTTAAACTTAAAAAAAAAAAAAGCTAATTTAGGTTCTGGAGCCTGTAAGTCATTCCCTCAGAACAGACAAACCACTTTCCTACTCTTGAGTTTTCACATAATGATAACAAAGCTTCAGAGTTCTAAGCCTTGAAAAATCCCTCAAGGTTAAAATACCTTTTTGAAAAGGGCCAATCATATATAATCCCATCAGCATAGCAAGAAATACTTAGCTTTGTCAGAACTAGAACCCTTCACTGTAAAAAAATTTTTTGATTCCCAAAAAGAAATGACTTCAATTATTAAAAAGAAAAAAGAATATGCTGCTTTCCAACACAGGACATACTTCCCAAATGCAGTTTCAATTCCCCTAGTATCTAAACAGAAGGGCCTATAAGAGCGCTTCATAATACCCTGAAGTCCTCGTGAATGTACTCCAGATGGAAAATTCTGCTCTGTGATGGTGTGCTAAAAAATACCCTGTAAGTCAACATTACACAATAATCAACACTAATTAATAAAGTAATTCTATGCATATGATCACAAAACAGGTGCAAGGAAAACCCAGATGACTTTATTCCCAGTTTAGAGTTCAATCATTATCCCAACCAAACTCTCTCCAGCAGAAAATTTCCACACAGCCTATAAGGAGCACTAAATACCTTCCCATCCTTATTCTTCAACCAGTCAGGCAGCAAAGCAGTTCAACTTCTAAATATTTTCAAAAGCTGGTGAATGTGAAAATTAGCTCAACATGTATAATGGCACATCAGCTCCTGTTTCTAAGTCCCGATCTGGTTAATTTTGTTACTAAGGAAGCAATAAAGCAAGGCAGCGGAGTATCAGACTTGAGCTTTGGAACCCTACAACCCGGAGTCTGAATCTTGGCTCTATCACTAAAACTAGCTGGGCCAGGCACGGTGGCTCACACCTGTAATCCCAGCACTTTGGGAGACCAAGACGGGTGGACTGTTTGAGGCCAGGAGTTCGAGACTAGCCTGGCCAACATGGCAAAACCCCGTCTCTATTAAAACTACAAAAATTAGGTGGGTGTTGTGGTGCATGCCTGTAGTCCTAGCTACTCAGGAAGCTGAGGCGTAAGAATCGCTTGAATCTGGCAGGCAGAGGTTGGAGTGAGCGTACATCGTGCCACTGCACTCCAGCCTGGGTGAAAGAGTGGGACTCTGTCCCAAATAAATAAATAAATATATAAATAAATAAATAAAACTAGCTGTGACGTTAGCCTCTATGTGTCCCTCACCTGTGTGGCCCTATGCTCTATATACAACATGAACAGAACTCGACTACATGCTCTCTTAGGTATTTTTTAGGTTAATAAAGAGTAATTCTGCACACTCTTGGCAGAACAGCTGCAAAAGTGCAGTATATGATCGCATTGACCATTTCATTTGCTCCCCACTAGATTGGGAGCCCCCATTAAGGCAGCCAGACAGGCAGTTCACTTGGGTTGCTAGGGCCTGCCTAGTCTGGGCCAAGACCATACCAGGGGCAGGTATTCAGCACATGTTTGCTGAAGAATGAATGAGTGCCATGTATATAACTGATCAGGTTATTACCCTAAATTGGAAATGATCATAAATAAAATAATCAAGTACAAAGTGAAAAACTCTTCTGTATTTGCCTGACCTAACAGATTAACAATCTTATGAATATTTAATACTTCTGAGATTGTAATTCAAATAAACTGGTTAATATAAATACAATGTCCTGTCAAACTTTAAAAGATCAGAAAACCACAAGTTACTAAGCCAGAGGGTTGAAAGTACCGTAAAAGGGACAAGGGAACAGTCTGCTTGACTTCAATTGAATCTTCTCCACTTCCTCGCCTCTCTCTCCTTTTAAGTCCTTCTAGGCTGGCATGTCCCTCAGCAGGGCACCTGCTGCCAGTCAGCATATGCAACTTTCCTGTGCCAAACATCAATGCACATGTCATTCTTCCTAGACCTCTCACCAGCACAGGACACTGCTGACCACTTTTTTCTTCTTGAAACACTTTCCTGGCTTCCATGACATGACATGCTCCTAAATTTCTCCTACCTTTCTGGCCATTTCTGCTAGGATCTCCTCCTCTGAACATTCTCAAAAGATGTGGAGGTTTCTCAAGACTCTACTGTCAGACTGAGTACGGTGGCTCACGCTTGTAATCCCAACACATTGGGAGGCCAAGACAGGCAGATTGCTTGAGCCCAGGAGTTCAAGATCAGCCTAGGCAACATGGCGAGATCCGGCCTCTACTAAAATGAAAAGAAGACTCTACAATGAGTCCTCATCTCTTTTTACACCCTTTCCCTGAGTAATCATATCAGAAAAATTATACTCAGTAATTGTTTCACAGACTTCAAACACCTCCTAGATACAAACACCTCCTGAATTTCTATCTCTAGCCCCAAACTGTTCTGGATTCAAGACTCATGTATCAAGCTGTCTACCTGGTTATCTCCACCCAGATATCTCACAGAGATCTCAACCTAGTACTTAAGCTCGTTGACTTCTGATGGGGTTATGCCCCAACAAACCCATCACTTAAGATGAAAACATCGTAAGTCAAAAACACATTTATGGCTGGATGCAGTGGCTCATGCCTGTAATCACTTTGGGAGGCTGAGGTGGACAGATCACAAGGTCAGGAGTTCGAGACCAGCCTGGCCAATATGGGAAAACCCCGTCTCTACCAAAAATACAAAAATTCACCGGGCCTGGTGGCATGCACCTGTAATCTCAGCTACTTGGGAGGCTGAGGTAGGAGAACCGTTTGAAGCAGGTAGGCAGAGGTTGCAGTGAGCCGAGATTGCGCCATTGCACTCCAGCCTGGGTGACAGAGCGAGACACCATCTCAAAAAAAAAAAAAAAAAAAAGAAAAGAAACCCATTTATTTTTAGAGACAGGGTCTCGCTTTGTCACCCAGGCTTGAGTCACAGTGGCATAATCATGGCTCACTGCAGCCTCAACCTCCTGGGCTCAAGGGATCCTCCCACCTCAGCTGTGAGTAGCTGGGATCACATGCATATACCACCATATACCCAACTTTTTTTTGTAATTTTAGTAGAGACGGTGTCAGGCGGGGGCAGTTCTCACCATGTTGGTGAGGCTGGTCTCGAGTTCTTGAGTTCAAGCAACCTCCCCACCTCGGCCTCCCAATGTGTTGGGATTACAGGCGTGAGCCACCGTGCCTGGCCCAAAAATACATTTAATATATCTAACCCACCAAGCATCACAGCTTAGCCTAACCTCCCTTAAACATGCTCGGAACACTCACATCAGCTGATGGCTGGGCAAAATCATCTAGCACAAAGCTTATTTTATAATAAAGTGTTGAATATCTCACAACGTTTACTGAATACTATACCGAAAGTGAAAAACATAATGGTTGTGTGGGTACCTGAAGTACAGTTTATACTAAATGTGTGTTGCATTTGCACCACCATAAAGTAAAACAAAATCATAAGTCAAACCACAGTAAATCAGGGACTGCCTATAGCCCAAACTAAACTCTTAATCATCCCCCTCAAATATCATTCTCCCATGATCCTGTGATTTGAGTAAATAGCACCAATATCCACCTAGTTGATAAAACCAGAAACTTGAGTCACTCTTAATATATGCCTTTCTCCCCTACCCCACATCCAATCTATCAGATTCCAATGATTTTCCCTACAAAGTATATCCTGAATCCATTTTCTTCTCTTATCTCTATGGCCACCACCTGACAACAAGCTGCTTGCTCTGCAACAGTCTCCTAACTCTGGAACTGGTTAGAACCAAAAACAGTACCTGGTGCAAAGGCTCTCCCTCACTCCCCTCTAATTTCCACACAGCAGCCTGAGTGATCCTGCTTAAAATCCTTCGGTGGCTTCCCAAGGCAGAGAAACCTCAAACTCCTCAACATGGGCTACAAGGCCTGGCAGTCACAGGCTGCTGCCTGCCTCCTCCACCTCAGTTCTCCCTCACTTGCTCCTCCCTCCTGGCCTGGATCACGTTTTCTGACCGGCAGTAAGTTTTTTTCCAACTGTGCAGACGGTGCTCATTCTGCCTGGAGCATTCTTCCCCCTCCTTTCCTGGAGGACTTTCTCATCCATGGGATCTTCACCTAAATGTTGCCTCCTCAGACTATCCTCCTAGTCTCTCATTGTTTCTTTTCCTTCAGAGCATTTACCACGTGTGTAATTACATATTTGTGTGCATATTTCATTACTCTGACTAGCATCTAAGATCAATGCAGAGATTACTTTCATTTGGTTCATTAGCAAACACCTAGCCCACAAAAAGGTAACTGACTCATTTATAGGTGTTCAGTAACATGTGACTGCATGGCTGCTGAAAGCTAACAGTGAACTGTTACCAGACCTGTTTCAGAATAACACATTTCCTGTAATTCACTACCTAGGGCTTTCTTGTCCTCATCACTTTTTACATTCGCTATTTACTTTCCATATAGAATAAACTATAATTACATACAAAAATATCACATGAACATATTCTTATCAGAAAAAGTGTTTCTACAAAATGAAGCTTAATAAAATACTCTTTTTCAAAAAAAAAAGATATATTTAAGGCCAACTGTGCAAAATACTATACAACAAGGGGAACCTTGGTTCTCTTACTAAACTATTAAACTATAGCACCAACTTTAAAATTGGTTGCAACATTTAATCATAACATACCATAATTGGAAAAGTCAAGACAAAATGGAAGCAAGTATAATTCTCCTTGTTCTAGTCTAGAGCTGAAATGTATATTATCTTTATGGCAACAGTTTAAAGTCCCTACCATGTTTGAAGCTGTGGCAAATAGTTTAACAGTAAATGTGGCAAGCTGGTAACAGTTAAAAATAGCAAATCATTTGTATTACAATATTTTTAACTGAATTGGATAAATCATATTTTCTTTTTAAAATTTGCAATTAGGATAAACAGTATTTGCAACTTTGTAAACATACAGTATTATTCAGGGTTTGTTTGTTGTTTTTGAGAAACAGTCTTGCTCTGTCACCAGGCTAGAGAGCCTGTGGCGCGACCTCCGCTCACTGCAACCTCCGACTCCCTGGTTCAAGCCTCAGCCTCCCTGAGCTGGGATTACAGCTGGGATTACAAAGCACATGCCACCATGCCCAGCTAATTTTTGTGTTTTTAGTACAGACGGGTTTCACCCTGTTGGCCAGGATGGTCTCGCTCTCCTGACATTGTGATCTGCCTGCCTTGGCCTCCCAAAGTGCTGGGATTACAGGCATGAGCCACCCCACCTAGCCAATAATTTAGGTTTTTAAAAACCCATTAAAAATTTAGAGACCATCTTAATAGTTGAATAGCAACTTTATCTTTCTCAAGTATACTCCTGTACATTCTCTCATGTGTTAGGCTTACTGTAGCAGAGCTGGCCAGGCAATAACTTGTGAGCAACTCTCTAGCAACATGGAAATTCTGGGGCAGCTGCTCATTGCTAGTAGCTTCCATAAATGTTTCTTTTATTTAATATCAATGAAAAGACACAACCACATTTCACATCATGATGCTTAAATAAAAATCACAAGATGATATATCTGATTTTCTATATAATTTCTGAGCCAATTCATCCTATTTAGCAGAAAAAAAATTTTTTAAAGTTACCCAGAGACTAAGAAAACAGTAACCAAGATGTTGAAAAGGAAAGTGAAAGTCTCTCACCTCAATTATTCATTATTTCAGCTCTTTTTCTTTAACCTTTCCAGAAGAGTTTAAAGAGAAAAGAAATGGCCTATTTACAAGCTAAATATAGCTGCCTTGGCTCAAAGAACCCAATGGCATTGTTTTATGATTTTTGGGGAGAGGGAGGTGGTATAGAAGAGTTTTGTTTTTAAATGCTAAATTCAGTATTTTTTTCCTTGAGAGGAGCAAATTTGAAATTTGCTAATTTTGCTCCCTGAGAAAAAGTAGATATCCTCCAGACTAACTTTTTAGTTGGTTTTATACAAAATAGAAGTGCTGAGATCTCACAAAAAACATGGAATCTAAAAAAAAAAAAAAAAAAAAAAATTTTGTATTTTGTGAACATATGAATTTTTTTACCTTGGAAATGAAGCTCTAACACCCTCTTTAACTAAGTACTCTCAACGCCTCTGCCAAGTCACAGGGCAGAGAAATGACAGAAAGGGAAAGAGTATGTCTGTGTGTGCATGTGGAAGAGGTGTGGGGAGCACCTCAGAGACAAAGGTGAAGGAAGAGGGGACGAAAGCAGCACATTCAGTGGGAGTGGTGAGCACTTTGCACCTGAGCCACTGGTTATCTCCCCATGCCTCCAGCAGGAAGATAAATGACTTGTCTCACTCTGGTACATCTGAGGCATTTCAGGAACACATTCTCCAAACAATCAAATAATTCTGGCTACAAATCTCATCGTGATAATGAGAAGGATCAATACTGGTTAGTTTCACCAACCATCTATATAACAGTCTATTATTTTCAAATGACATTTGATTCTTTAGAGTTGTATGTTTTTACATTTACAAAGACACACAAGGACTAGCCATAAAAATATAGACCTATTGTTTGTAAAATGTTTTCACTTGTTTAAAAAGGCACTGTGAAAAAATGAAGAACCAGCCAGCTGTGGTGGCCTGTAATCCCCTCACTTAGGGAGGCCAAAGCAGGTAGGTAACCTGAGGTCAGGAATTCAAGACCAGCATGACCAAAATGGAGAAACCCTGTCTCTACTAAAAATACAAAATTAGCCAGGCATGGTGGCACATGCCTGTAATCCCAGCTACTCGGGAGCCTGAGGCAGGAGAACTGCTTGAACCCGGGAGGCAGAGGTTGCCGTGAGCCAAGATCGCGCCACTACACTCCAGCCTGGGTAACAAGAGTGAAACTCCATCTCAAAAAAAAAAAAAAAATGAAGAACCACATCATAAGTTTTTGATCTAAAACTCAAGCACAGCGGTATCACTAGGCAACAAGAACTAACATAACAAGGTGGCCAGGCGCAGTAAAGCCGATAATCCCAACACTTTGGGAGGCCGAAGTGGGCAACTCAATTGAGGTCAGGAGTTCCAGACCAGCCTGGCCAACACAGTGAAACCCCATCTCTACTAAAAATACAAAAATTAGCCAGGCATGGTGGCGCGGGCCTGTAGTCCCAGCTACTTGGGAGGCCAAGGCAGGAGAATCACTTGAATCTGGGAGAAGGAGGTTGCAGTGAGCCAAGACTACACCACTGCATTCCAGCCTGGGCAACAGAGCGAGACTCCATCTCAAAAAAAAAAAAAGAACAAATGTAACAAGGAAAACCTCAAATCTCTTTTCAACATGTGGTCCTACAGACAACATACAATCTAGTAAGAAAACACAAGTAATATATTCTACATTATTCAGAATTTTTTATATTGGTAATCAGGTTTAGAGAGTAAATCAAATCAAAGTTTACAGTGCTTTATTTTTCTATGAAGCTACTTAGGTGCATAAAGACCATTAGTATATCAATAATGTTAATAATATGGTTAATACAATATAGGTACTGTGGGGCTTTACATGGGTGATCTCATGTCCTCATCACAATAATAATAGTAGGCCCCTAATAATAGATCATCCTCATTTTACAGTTGCAGAATTAGAAATTCAGAGGCCGAGGGACTTGCCTGAGCTCACACAGTGAGTGGCAGCCAGAACAGGAACTCTGGCTGCTGCCTTACTCCACGTTATCCCACAGCACAGCACAAAGCCAAATCCAATCTTAAGGCCATCACATGAAACCAAATGTAAAAATGTTTTGCAATATATAAAATCATTAAGTTTGAACATGTTTATTACTTTTTTTTTTTTTTTTGAGACAAGGTCTTGCTGTGTCTTTCAGGCTGGAGTGCAGCGGTGCAAATCTTAGGTCACTGCAACTCTGCCTCCCAGGCTCAAGTGGTCCTCTTGTTTCAGACCCCCGAGTAGCTGGGACCACAGGTGTGCACCACCATGCTGGACTAATTTTTGTGTTATTTTGTAGAGACAGGGTTTTGGCATGTTGCCCAGGCTGGTCTCAAACTTCTGGACTCAAGCAATCTGCTCACCTCAGCCTCCCAAAGTGCTGAGATTACAGATGTGAGCCACTATGCTTCAACAAAACATGTTTATTTTTTAATTTGTATGGAAGATAAAAGCTTATAAAAAGTCACAGCACAACCAAGCACAGAGATTGTACTACTTAGATTAAAAAACAAAAATATCTATAGGCCAGGATTGATAAAAAATTAAAACAAGAACAAAAAACAAACAAAAATCAACAAAGACTTCCACTGAAGTATTCTGGATCTACTGCAGAGTAGATGGGGATGAAAAAGTTTACCCACTGAAGGGATTTAAAAATCCTTTCGAGGCTGGGCACACTGGCTCACGCCTGAAATCCCCCCACTTTAGGAGGCCAAGATGGGAGGATCATTTGAGGCCGGGGAAAGGCCACCCTGGTCAACATAGTGAGACCTTGTTTCTGAAAATAACAAAAAAACTAGCCGAGTGTGGTAGTATGTGCCGGTAATCTCAACTACTCAGGAGACTGAGGTGGGAAGATTGCTTGAGCTGGGGAGGTCAAGGCTACATACAGTAAGCCATGGCTGTGCCACTGCACACAGGCCTGGGGAACAGAGCAAGACCCTGTGTCAAAAGTAGAAAAGAAAACTACTTTCAACTCATTTTGCCAAAAGAAGAGTGATTACATTTGGAAGATTAAGATAAACAGCTACCATCAACCCAACAGATCAGTACTTTGGCCAAGTGCACTCAAGTTCAGTTTCCAAAACAAAACTATTTTCTTGATCCATATCAGCTCATTCTATGCTCTGCTAATGTGGCCATAACAAGTTCTTTTGAATAAAAGGCATCTTGCAAACAAGATAGGTTCACAATATAGTCAAAGGTGAATACTACATAGCTAGGGAAAAACGAAATACTTTCAAGCAGGGAAATAAAAATCACTTCTAATTTCCAGAAATACACACTTAAAAAAAAAAATTAGGTCACTTTTAACTGGAACAAAAATTTGTGACAAGCCAGGCATGGTGGTGACTCACGCCTGTAGTCCCAGCACTTTGGGAGGCTGAGGTGGGAGAATTAATTGAACCCAGGAATTCAAGACCAGCCTGGGCAACCTGGCAAAACCCCATCTCCTAAAAAAAGGAAAAAGAAGAAAAAACTTTGTGACAAATTGCAGTCTCAAGTGCTCATAGGCAGTATGAAAACTGTGACATGATTACATGGGAAGCATTTCAAAGGAGTTCACAAAAAGTTAACAATAGGCCGGGCGTGGTGGCTCACGCCTGTAATCCCAACACTTTGGGAGGCTAAGGCGGGCAGATCACTTGAGGTCAGGAGTTCGAGAACAGCCTGGCCAACATGGTGAAACCCTGTCTCTACTAAAAATACAAAAAATAGCCAGGCATGGTGGCCCATACCTGTAATCCCAGCTACTCGGGAGGCTGAGGCAGGAGAATTGCTTGAGCCTGGGAGGTGGAGGTTTCAGTGAGCCACGATCATGCCACTGCACTCCAATGCAGGCAACAGAGTGAGACTCCATCTCAAAAAAAAAAAAAATGTTATGGTGTCCTCTTTTCTAAAACAAACTCAAATCTGACCAATTACATATAAGACAGGCACTAATTTCCAAATGGCAATATCCTAGAAAAAGGTTGGCAATCTCTTTCAGCTAACTGGTTGCCACTAAACTTCTATTTTTCAGAATACATTAAAAACTGTGTTCAGACAGGCACGGTGGCTCATGCCTGTAATCCCAGCACTTTGGGAGGCTGAGACATGCAGATCACCTGAGGTCAGGAATTCGAGACCAACCTGGCCAACACGGTGAAACCCCATCTCTACTAAAAATACAAAAATTAGCTGGGTGTGGTGGTGCACACCTGTAGTCCCAATTAATCAGGAGGCTGGGTCAGGGCTTGAACCTGGGAATTGGAAGATGCAATGAGCTGGGATCATGCCACTGCACTCCAGCCTGGGCAACACAGCAAGGCTCTGTCTGGGGGGAAAAAAAAAAAAAAAAAAAAAAAACCTGTGTCCGCTGATGAAACATCAGTTGAGAATCACTATTACAGTTAGTTTTCAAGGAGGTAAAGATTCAAACTGAACCTTTACCAAGCTGAATAGTGATTAGGATAAAATGTACCATTCAGAGTTAGTAAATTTAGTATTAAACATCGCTTAAGATTACTTATATCATTACTATAATAAAGAAGAAATGGTACAAGGATATTAGGAAAGTTCAGGATATAAAAATACTCTTAAATAAAACCTTACACACACTTAAATAATGTGCTAGAATAGGGGAGTGTTAATTATTTGTATGTATGGGTGGTGGTCAGAAGAAGTTGGGAATGAAAGACAAGAAGAATGCTCCACAGATGCCATGTCCGAGTGTCAGTAAAATGGTTTGGTGGCCAGAGCTGTGGACTAGGAGTCAGCAGATTGGGACTGCAGTGTCTATTCTATTATTATTTACTAGGTCTGTGAATTGAAGCATCTCAAGGAATCTTTCTGAGTCTCCATTTTTTAATCTGTGAAATGGGCATAACAGTATATCTTGTTTTGCTCTTTTTTTGGGGGACCTGACACTCCAGGATTCTGTCTCCTTTTTAAATATAGGACTATATGATCATGAATGTGATAGGGCTTTGAAAAGCGCAAAGCAAATGTTATAAAACATAAGGTATTAAACAGTTATTATATTAAACAATTATTATAATTATCAGCACTATGAATTTTATTTTTATTTATTTTTGAGACAGGATCTCACTGTCGGCCAGGCTGGAGTGCAGTGGTGCAATCATAGCTCACTGCAACCTCAAATTCCTGGGCTCAAGTGATCTCCTTCTCTCAACCTCCCAAGTAGGTGGGACTACAGGCACGTGCCACTGCGCCTGGCTAATTTTTAGAATTATTCGTAGAGACAGGATCTTGCTATGTTGGCCAGGCTGTTCTGGAATTCTTGGCCTCAAGCAATTCTCAGCCTGAATTAATTTTCTGAAGAAAGAAACTGGCACCTGTTTTGGGCTAACAGGACTGGACACCCCAACTTGCTTGGCTGCTGCATATCTGTGAAAGATGAGCAGGGAACATTCAATCCGAGGAGTCCTTTGGTCATTATGCTTTTCTTTAAAGTAAGCTCACAAACCTTTTTCCTGGGTTAGGTTCACACTCTAGGCAAAGAGTTCTGAAACTAAAGTCTACTTTTCATAACAAAACTATTTACTTGTTCCACCTCTTAGTTGTTTAATAAACATTTTCAGAGAATCATAAATTACTGTGCCACTAGCTTTGTTTAGCAATAAAAGGTAATATAGAAAGCAGCAAGTATTTTCCAATTCCCCTTTAGGACCAAGAACCCAGACATCCTACAGCCTGACAAGTTTTCACCCAAAAAAATGCAAACATGAAAATTTCAACATAATAGAATACATCAAATGATATCACCTATGTGTGCATGCACACACACCTCACAGTTGTATTAAAACTATAAGTGTACACTTAAAGGAACTGACGGAAATTTAAAAAAAGAAATTAAAAAGAAAAAAAAAACCTTTGTGTTTAACGTAAATAAACATAAAGCTCCAGGTTTACAAGATTTGGATAAAATGTAACCACTCTGACATCTGATCAATGTCATCACAAGGAAATTAAACTCAACTTTAAAATCTCTACTATCTCTGGCTGGGTGAGGTGGCTCACTACTGTAATCCCAGCACTTTAGGAGGCTGAGACAGGAGGAACACTTGAGTTCTAAGGTTACAGGGAACTATGATCACACCACTTGCACTTCAGCCTGTTTAACAGAGTGAGACTCTGTCTCTAAAAACTATTAATAAAGTAAGATAAAAACCTCTTCTATCTCTAATGTTATATATAATCTTTATTTTATATGGGATGAAACATTTAACACTAACCCTAGAACCAAAAGATACCCAATAGGTTTTTAGCAACTCAAAGTCCTTGCTTCACTATACTTATAGAGAAAATGGACCAATCATCTAAAAGAAACATAATATTTTACAACTGAAAGTAGCAATTCTTTACTATTTAAAGCAAATCCAAATTCGCATTAATTTATAAATAAATGACTGATTCTTTTTTTTTTAAGGGGGGGCTGTCCTCACTATGTTGCCCACATTGGACTTGAATTCTTGAGCTCAAGCAATCCTCCTGCCTCTCCAGTAGCTGGGACTACAGGAGCTTCAAATGACTCTTGATTGTATTATATTTCAAACACACGCTGCAGTGCAAATACATTTTTTAAAAAATTAGCTGAAACTGAAGTTTCTAGAATACTTAGTTGGACCTCAGCTTTTTACATGCCAGTCACGGAGCTAAATGGTTACCTTGTTACACAGATTGAGTGAGTAAATCTCTGTGTTAATGAATACACTACCTTATGGGCTTCAAGAAGAATAACATCAGGCACAAAAAAGAAAAGAATTAAGTCTAACTGAAGGTACCATGATTAGCAAAAACAGTTTGGTTTCAGGAATTGCAAAGACAGACTGGCCATTACAGGAAGCTGTATTAATGCTGACAATGTTAAATTGTTTACAGAAAGTAGGAAGCTGTGGGATGTTCCTCCCACTGTCACACACTCTGTCCAGTCCTACGTAACCAGTGTTGCTTATACTTCTCAATAAGCGAATACAAATTAAACAAAAAAATTAGTTGGAAATGACTCCTAGCCATTTTGTTAGTTTTCATCTGTATCTCCAATTGTATCATCCAGCCAACCCCTGACTCCCATCTCTTTATTCATCTGAGTTACCAAACTATCTAGTTATTGTCACATGAGAAGGTTTCCTAAAACAGGGTAACTCAAAAGTGCAGTGGCAGGCATACTGAACGTACAGCCGAAGTAGAGTATTTTAAATCTTTCAGTACTAAAAGAGACCACTTCTTACAATATATTATCCTCAATGTGCTAATTTATAATAACTAGAAAGGTACCTAGTTATAACAAGAATGCGAATCTTGTATTTTTCTTTTCTACAGTAAGCTATTTAGCTGACCCATAATGGAACTAACCAAAAAAGGAAATGTTTGCCTTTGGGAACTTAGAAAGAAAAACATTCATGTTTACACCCAAAGTTATTACTAATAAATGAGTAGCCTGCTAAAAACCTAAGCTGTGTTATCAATACCCTATCCCTTGTCCCGAAAATTGATTAAAGGGCAGTTGTTCATCTTAAGCAAAATGTTAAGTCATGTAGAGCCTTAAAACATGTCAGTTTTTAATTTTCATTAATAAGTTTAATAATCAAATCATTAGGTGAAATGAAAAGGTTAGTTTTAATTTTAGTTACTTTATCTGCTAACCTCTCCTATTTCTTCTGTTTACCTTTCCTAACCAAAATTCAAAATATGTTGCTAAACATAACAAAACACATTCCAAACCCCCCCAAATAAAATTATAATTATATAAGAACTTTCCATTTCCTAGAAAATTAGGAAATGGTTACAGAAATAATCTATATTTGCCAAAAGGAACTTAATGTAGAATTAAATTATATTATATATTTTTACATTTTTATTTTTTTGAGACAGGGTCTCACTCTGACGCTCAAGTTGGAGTGCATTAGCATGATCCCCAACACTGCAACCTCCACCTCCTGAGTTCAAGCGATTCTTGTGCCTCAGCCTCCTGAGTAGCTAGGACTACAGGTACATGCCACCACGCCTGGCTAATTTTGTTTTGTTTTCTTTTCTTTTTTGGTAGAAATGGGGTTTCACCATGTCAGCCAGGCTGGTTTCCAACTCCTGACCTCAAGTGATCTGCCTGCCTCAGCCTCCCAAAGAGCTGGGATTACAGACATTTTACTTTTTTAGAAGACCTCTGTAATTAAGAATGTCTGAAAAAGGAGGAAATAAAAGTGTCAGGCACTATGCTAGTGGGAGAGAAAAAGACAAGGCATACCAAAGGACGTCTACATGATTGACAGCTACACATGAAAGTTGTAACTCTAACACACATAATGGGTACCGTGAGGAGTGACAGAAGCAAGCATGCTAGGGAAAGCAAAGGACACAGAGATCTCCATTCTAGCCAGGAAGACTGGAGATGTTTCAAGGAAGGAGACATAGCCCCTAAGGCACTGGTCCTGGGGAAAGGGAGGCGGCATGGGGCAAATTCATCCAAATCACCTGTGGTTATTTGCTAAAAATACAGATCACTGGGTCCCATCCCAGAATCCAGAATCAGATCCTCAGGTATGAAGTCTGAGCATCTACTTGTTTGTTTTAACAAGCATTCCAGTCCACTGGGTCCGTGGGCCACAATGAGTGTGATTATCACTGCATTAAGTGAAGGGCAAGACCTAATAACAGACAGGGTCAAGAATAATTCTGGCAAGGGACTACGCATGACGAGAGCTATAGAAGCAAAAAATTAGGGTATGTGGGAATCAAGAGATTACAGAGTATGTCCAGTGGCCTAATGAAATACATTGGTGGAATCACAGGTAAGCTAGCTAGAGTCTGGACTCACACAAAGAAGCTGAACTCTGTTCTGGAGGCAATGGCGAGCCACCAAAGCTTTCTAAGCAAAGCAATGCTGTGTTTGAACAAGACTGCCTTGGAGTCCAAGCAAGAGGAAGCAGGACAATAACATGGAGGGAATGAATACAAGACATGTTACAGAGATAGAAAAATCAGAACTTGGGGAGCTGCTGCATGTAGATGAGTAGATGGAATTGATGATGACTTTGAGGAAAATTTTAAGTAAGCCAGTGCCTTCTCAGTGCCTGACACTATGCCAAGCACCACAGCACATCCAAGGGTTTAAGAGCCACTAAGTCAACATAATAATGGAGCATCTATATGTGTCAGGTGCTATTAACAATGCTGAAGCCATGCACAGTGGCTCACACCTGTAATCCCAACATTTTGGGAAGCCAGGGCAGGAGGGCTGCTTGAGGTCAGCAGTCCAAGACCAGCACTGGCAACATAGCAAGACCCTACCTCTACAAAAAGTTTTTAAAAAATTAGCTGGGTGTGGCGGCACACACCTGTAGTCCGAGCTACTTGGGAGACTGAAGCCGGAGAATCACTTGAGCCCAGGAGTTGAGTCTACAGTGAGCTATGATCACAACAGTGCACTCCAGCCTAGGCAACAGTGAGACCTTGTCTCTTAAAAAACAAAAGCAAAGAAACAAAAAACAACGCTGAACATAGACTCAGGAAAAAAGAATCTCTGTCCTCCAGAAGTTTAAAATTAGATCTTGCTCTGTTCCTCTTTTCTTGTCTCTACTTTTCACCATGGAAAAAAGTATTTCTGGAACTTTCCTCATCTTTGAGGACTTCTTTGCTCCTTAAGCATCAAGTGGCTCAAGTCAACAACAAGCAGGTCCTCATCCTGAGTGGTTTTACCTATTCGTTCTTAATCACAAAGATATACTTAGGGATGCTTTCTCAACGATGATGACATGATAGTTCTGATGTTAGACAGTTAGACGTAAGCTTCCAAATTGAAAAACTGTCCATGAAACCCAATTTTAATTAAACGGACTTAGGGCAAATATGGAACTTGCCCACAGAGAACTTTCAGGTATGCAGTTCTTCATTTATTCATTTAATCCATATGCACTGTATGCTTATTACAGATGAATGTTTCTTCTCTGACCTGGAAGGATGAATAGAGCCTGAGAAAACAGTTGAAATTGTGTGGTTTGTTGAGAAAATGAACTAAGAAGAAAGGAGATTAAGCAGCACTTAAAAACAGGAGGTAGATGGCCAGGAACAGTGGCTCACACCTGTAACCTCAACACTTTGGGAGGGCGAGGCAGGTGGATCACCTGAGGTCAGGAGATTGAGACCAGCTTGACTACCATGGAGAAACACCGTCTCTACCAAAAATACAAAATTAGCCAGGTGTGGTGGCGCATGCTTGTAATCTCAGCTACTCAGGAGGCTGAGGCAGGAGAATCGCTTGAACCTGGGAGACGGAGATGAGCCAAGATTGCGCCACTGCACTCCAGCCTGGGCAACAAAAGCAAAACTCTGTCTCAAAAAAAACACAAAAGAACAAAAAAACGAAAAACAGGAGGTAGGGTGATGGGTGATGGGAAGGGGTATATGGAAGAACTCATGCAAGCAAGTCTACCAAAAATAAAGTAAGAAACATTCATCAAAGGACAAAACTAACCAGAAATCTGGGAATTGGATGGAGGTCATTTGTCAAGTTAAATTCATCATTTTCAACATGCAATACTGGCAGCTATTCATTTTAACAACAATGTGAGACAGAAATAAACACATTACTTGAAAAGACAAGGTACAAACATGATAGAAGAGAACTATACAAGACGGTAAATAATCCAATGCTAGTTGAATGACAGATATAAAAGCTATAATTCAGATATAGTAAAAATTAAGGTGTCAGTTTTATAAAAAGCTATCATGAACACTTTCCTAGAACTTTTAAAAGGCAAGACTGCTTCTAAGTACAAATAATAACAGCAAGGACGGCTGGTTGTACATCACCTTGTAGCCATACCCATTAATGTGGATTAATGTTGGTGACATCATCAAACAACTTCCTAAGGAGTTTATTTATTTACTTTTTTGGAGACGGAGTTTCGCTCTTGTTGCCCAGGCTGGAGTGCGGTGGAGTGAACTCAGCTTACCGCAACCTTCGCTTCCTGGGTTCAAGTGAGTCTCCTGCCTCAGCCTCCTGAGTAGCTGGGATTACAGGTGCCTGCCACCACGCCCGGCTAATTTTTGTATTTTTAGTAGAGATGGTATTTCACCATGTTGGCCAGGCTAGTCTCAAACTTCTGCTATCAGGCAGGTGATCCACCCGCCTCAGACTCCCGAAGTGCTGGGATTACAGGTATGAGCCACCACGCCCAGCCAGCAATTTTACTTTTAACTGTGACTCCATTTTAATCATATTAGAGTAAAACACTTCAGATCTGAATTACTTCCAAATGGCATACAGTCTAGATTTCTATCACTGCTGGAATCTTTCTGGCCTTTGGCAAATAAAACCCAATCACAGCATTCACAGTTAAAGTACCGAACACTTGATTAAAAATCTGTTTCAACTGTATTCTGTATTTTTAACCTGGACTGGATACTTTTTTCCCAAACCTGTCTTCAATGTTGTGTAACAGCTACAAAGTATTTTATGGGTACTCCTTTAAGGAAAAAGGGGGAAAATGCCTGGTGCAATGCCAGCAATTTGGGAGGTCAAAGTGGGCGGATCACTTGAGGTCAGGAGTTCCAGATCAGCCTGGCCAACATGGTGAAACTGCCTCTACTAAAAAGACAAAAATTAGCCAGGTGTGGTGGCATGTGCCTGTAGACCCAGCTACACAGGAGGCTGAGGCACGAGAGTTGCTTGAACCCTGGAGGCAGAGGTTGCAGTGGGCCAAGATTACGCCACTGCACTCCAGCCTGGGCAACACAGTGAGACTCCATCTCAAAATAAAACCCAAAAAAACAAAAAAACAAATTTCTGAGGCTACAATTTTGGATAGATACATTGTATTATGGAAGTCAGTGAAAAAAGTGTGCTAAAATCAGATACAGGTTGAACATCCCTTATCTGAATGCCTGGGACCGGAAGTGTTTTGGATTTTGAATTTTTTCAGATTTTTGAAATATCTGCATACACATGAGATATGCTGGGAGCGGGACTCAAGTCTAAACTAGAAATTCATTTATGTTTCATATATACCTTAAGACATGTAGCCTAAAGGTAATTTTATGCACTATTTTTACAAGTAGTCATTACAGACTAGAACACATTAGGTCTGTCCCTTAGCCTCTCAGTCTGTTCCTCCAACTCAAATACTTTGAGATTTGAGAGCATTTCGAATTTTCGCATTAGGGATGTGCAACCTGTATTACTAAACGTTGTTAAAATAAAATCACACGTTTTAAAAGAGCAAATCTCTTACCAGCTGAAATTCTCGACGCCGGTCATAGGCATTCTGTATGCCGCTGTCTGCCCATAATGCTCTTATAGCAGGAAGATATTGTAAGAAAACCCTTGTTTCCACCATTCCTTGGGCTGCCATGGGGGCCCGGGTATCAAATGACATCATCTTATCTCCATGTTGTTGGTTTGAATTATCTCCCCAGGGAATATGAAGCTTCTCTCGAGCATCAACCAGCACCCTCATACCTTTGTTTAAAAAGAAGAAAAAAAAAATGTATGGAGAGGAGTCATTACATATTATCATAAGTTTTTATTTCAGTATTATTTCCTTATACTTCTGAATTATCCCAAATCTTCAAAAAAGAAGACCAACATCAAAAAGAAATGTAACTTCTCAGAGGTTAAAAAAAATAACAGTTGCTCACTGTCTCAAAATTAGAGCCTTGAAAAGCAAATACTATTAGGACAATTCCTCTTTCTGAAGGATTTTTAACATGTTCCAATTTATAAAATAACTTCTGGGGTAGAAGGTGGTCAAAAAAGAACCTAACTCAAGAAGGAAAAAGAACTTATGCTGCACAGACCAACGTCCAAGCTCACAAGAAAACAGATACAACCAAGATATTACGAGCCTAAAAGATGTTCATTTATGAAACACTAAGAACCAACTATTATATTATAGCTCCACGTTCTGTTTGTTCCTTCGGCACCGTAACCCAACATTGAGTCTTCTAGGAACACATTCAAAATTTAAAAACTTCTTCCAGCCCAAGTTTCAATCCAGTTTAAGTCACAGGATGGCCTTCAATTTCCCTAAAAGGGAGGAAGAGCAACTGCAAAATAATACAAAATTGGACTCCAGCTCACAGAGGTTAGTTCAAACTCTTTTTTCATTATCACTGATTTACTACTTTCATTACCTTTGATCAATCTGAGCAGTCACTTGGCTATTAGGAAGTCATCTGTTTGAATAACTGAAAACCTGGTGTTTTCTGTTTTTTTTTGTTTGTTTGTTTTTGTTTTTTTAATAGAGACGAGGTCTGGCTATGTTGCCCAGCTGGTCTGGAACTCCTGGGCTCAAGCCATCCTCCCACTTTGGCCTCCCAAAGTGCTGGGATTGCAGGAGTCAGCCACCACGCCCAGCCTGAAAAACTGTTCTGTCAAATTTCATGTCAACTCGGAAAAACTAGATTCCTGACGACTTACATCATCTCGCAATCAATGCTCAAGTAGATCACACTTACAACTCCGTGTACATTAAGAACGAGGTGTTTACCTGGCTCACAATCAGTTAACATGCTGATGCTATTCATTAACATAATTCCTTAAGTTCAGCTGCATCAGGTTACAAAGGTTCCTTCAATTAAGGACTGTCAAGGCAGAGTCTGCAGCCTTGAAAAAGACCTTAATTAGTTTTGTGCTAAACATTACAGTAGAATAAATACAACTGTTCTTTATAGTTTAACTGCAGAGGCACTAGGGCTAGAGCGGGCTGTGGTCTAGTGATTCTCTCTAGTTCATTACTCCACAATGTCCAGCTCTTCAGGCAGTTTTTCCTTTACCCAAACGCTGGAAGGTTGGGGGAGCAGGGGTGACATGAAGAAGTCCCTTATGTACCTCCTGACCAAAATCCCGCTTAAAAGACCTGCAATCTGTAGCAAACTCCTAAACTGCTCCCCAGATAAAATAAAATCCAGATGCACCTGAGGTACTAGGCTCTGCACCTAAATTCTGCCAAAATGTCTTTTCTATAGCACACATATGACACACAGAAACACGAGTGTTAATTATCTTTCAAATGACAAAATAAAAACCGTCTTTTTGATTTCTTTGAATGCCCAGAAACAAACAACTTGTTTTTCACTTAAGAACAAAGCTTAACTTTAAAACTGTCAATAAAGGGTAGAACCAATTATCTAACTCAACACTCATTCATTGTCTCTATCTGTACAGGATCCACATGACTTTTAGGCCAGTCTTCTTACCACTACATTTCATCTCAACAGAACTAGTGGTACTCCCTTCCCGCCAGCCCCCAGTTACTTAGCGAAAAGGAGAGTGGAACATGTTGCACAGAAATTACACGTAAACATCCTACCTGACCGTGACACTGGGGCGAAAAAGCACAGACGCTACTTTTTCAGACTAACTGTACGGGTCCATTCTCTTCTGACTCCAGTACGGTCAACCTGACACTCTCTCAAGTTTCATATCCTTGCTTAAAAGGAGGCTGTCACCCTACGCCCTTGACAAGAAGTATCGGGCAAAAAGTTCCCTTATTGCGACGGTTCCAGAACTCCCCTGCTTAGGAGACTGCCAAGGAAACAGGGAGTTGGGAGCGCATGCGACCCCATGTGACTCGGGTCACCCAGCGGGATAACGAGGTTCGGCCCACATCGCCCGAGCAGGGGATGGGGGTGAAGGGGCTGGGGCTGCTATGGGTCTTCCTGCCTCATCCGCAGCGGGGAGGACAGAAGAGGTCTCCCCACACCCTGAGGCAGCACCCAGCTCGCCCCACTTCCCTCTCGCAGGGGGCGAGACCAGGACGCGGTGGGGGGTGGGGGAATGGCCGTGACGCCCACCGGGGAGACAAGAGGGAGAGCAGGGCGACCCCGAGCATCCTCTCGCCTGGGGGGCGAGGGCATCCCGGGCGGGCAGGGTGAGACACGACAAGCACACCAAAAACATAACACAACTCACAAGCCCAACCGCCGCGGGCCCGGTCCTCCGCCGCGACCAGAGGGACGAGGGCTGGTGCCCCGCCCCGCGGCCCGCCGCCGCCCCAGCCCCCTGGCCCCTAACCCCCGGCCCCCGTTCCCGGCCCGGCACCTTTGATCACGTTGCTGTAGATGTGGGGCGGAATCCTCGGCGCGCGCCGCTGGTCGAAAATCCTGCCCGGTGGATGGATCCGCAATCTTGCTTCAGGGAAGGTGACTTGCCGCTCTCGCTGCGCCCCAGCAGAAGGACTTCACCAGCCGCTTCACGTAAGTCTTTTCCCGAGACAGCAATTTGCGATCTCTTGGACTTGCGTTCTGCTCAGGCGCTCGCCGTCGTCGAGCAAGCAGCCCGGGGGAAGCACGACGGACAGCACGGACCTGCGACGGCAGGAAGTCCCCATCTTGCCGCCGCCGCCCGCCGCTCGGCGGCCCCTCCGGCTGCCTCCACCTCCCCTCCGGGCGGCGGCGGCTCGAGCACCGCGGCTCGAGGGCGGAGTGCCGACGGTGGGGCGGCCAAGCGCCGCCCAGGGATGCGGAGGGAACCAGCGAACTGACTCGCAGGGCGGGCCTGGGAGGGCGGGCCAAGGAAGCGGGTGAAGACGGGGAGGGAACCCGACCCGGGAGGGGCGGTGGCCCCGGAGCGTGCGCGCTCCCGCTGCCTCCCGGGGGCGCGCGCGCACGCCGTGGCCGCTCCCCCACCTCCCGCCTTGGGCGGGGAGTCACGCGCTCGATGTGTCGCTTGGGTGCCCATGGGGAGGGATGAGGAACCGCGGTCACGTGGGCCGGGCTAGGGAGCACAACTTTCTGTTTCCCTTTCATGGTCTGAACCTACTTGTGGGCAGAAGGGCTTGCCCGAGCCTGGAGGCCGGAGACCAGGTCCCGGACGCGGCTCTTTGGGCTCCCACTTAGCCGCCCTTTCTCCCGCGTTGCGCGCCCGCTGCCCGCTGTTACCGCCCACCCGACCCATTTCGAGGCCACGGACTCGAAAGTTATTCGAACGGAACAGCTGGCGTGAGCCTGGCAGGCTTTTGGTGCATTTTCTTTATTTCATTTTATTTTTTATTTTTTGAGACGGAATCTCACCCTGTCGCCCAGGCTGGAGGGCAGTGGCGCGATCTCGGCTCACGCAACCTCCGCCCCCCAGGTTCAAGCCATCCTCCCTCCTCAGCCTCCCGAGTAGCTGGAATTACAGGCGTGTACCATCACACCCGGCTAATTTTTTGTATTTATTTTTAGATACAGGGGTCTTCCCCTGTGTTGTCCAGGCTGGTCTCGAACTCCTGAGCTCAAGCAATCCTCTAGCCTTGGCCTCCCACAGTGTGGGGATTCCAGACAGAGTCAGCGGGCCCTGGCCTGATGTGTTTTCTTAAGGTGACTCCCTTGACCTTCTAGTCTTCAAATCCCGGAACGGTCACCAGACGTCCTCCACCCCCACTTCCAGTTCTTTCTGACATTTTCAGACCCCTGCCAGGGCCATCTATGAGGGGAAAGAACTGGAGTTGATGTTCACCTGAGACGTGCTACGAGGGACTGTTAATCGCTCACTCGTGCATTCCATCTGGGCTGTGATGTGACTTCGGGGACGCTCGGCCGAGCCGGAATTAGTGAGTGGCAGCAGGAGGGTGAGGTCATGGTGAAAATCCCCTACACCGGACACTGTGATGCAGGCTCTTCCCAACAAGGAAGCAAATACACAAACACAACTAGGAATGGGAGCACGCAAATTTCAGCTTTCCTGCCAGATTACAGAGGATATGACCCGTCAAGGGACTTTTTTTCTTTCCTAATGGCAGATTCAGGCCAGGACACCTGAAAGGAGGCCAGGAGACAAGCCTCAAGGGACTGCTGTGGGTTGTCAGAGAAACTGCTTAACCGAGACCCCCTAAAACCGACCTCTTCATTCTTCGTATTTAGTTTCAAGTGGAAAAAGCCACTTTGATCTGTCCTTGTTTTGGCAATGCAACATAGCTTTGGGCTCCTGTGGCTCAGAAACTTCCTATGTGTGAGGGAGCTGAGGTAAGAGGTCAGCATTCCAAGAAACTCCTGAACAGGTTTAAATTTTAAAATCAGTACTAATCAGTTACTGTCTGGGGTTGGGTTAATGAGTGAGAAGCCTCAACTCAGTAGATTGGCTGCAGTAAACAATGCCTATAGTAGGATTATCTCCTGTGGCTCTGGCAAGCCTGGAGGTTGGACAACATATGGTATATAAGTACAGTAGGCTCACCTCCGGTATCTGTGGATTGGTAGAGTCAGAATCACTGAGCAGTGCTGTCAGGCAAAATACATGGTAAAAGCCCGCCCTGGATGGAGAATTTCTCCATCATCCCATCTAGTGTTTGGGAGGCCCTGTTCTCTCACCATGCAAGGACTCGCCTATCCTAGGATTGGGGCATAGAACCTGTCCCCAAGCACTGTTTTTGCATTGACCCCAGGTGCTAATCTCAACTCCAACAAAGACAGAGGAGAGAAACTTGTAAGTTGGTAGTTAACATCTTTTTTCAGAAGTGTGTGTAACATAATGGAAAACCAAGAATGCCTAGGAGGCAGGAAGGTATTCCTGCCCAGCCAGTTCATGTTGTGACATGTAGAGCAGCAGAGAAAGCTGTTCCAAGTCCTGCGTGTAAGCTTGCCTTGGAACAAACTTGGCTCACATCGAGTCTGGCTCTTCTACTCAGTGTAGTTTTTAAAAAGAGACCCCTTTGACCTGAAAGTCAAATGAAGGAAGAAGAAGGAGGAGGAAGGAAGAAAGAAAGAAAAAGAGGGCCAGGCACAGTAGCTCATGCCTGTAATCCCAGCACTTTGGGAGGCTGAGGCGGGCAGGTCACTTGAGGCCAGGAGTTCGAGACCAGCCTGGCCAACATGGTGAAACCTCATCTCTACTAAAAATACAAAAATTAGTGGGGCATGATGGTGTGTGCCTGTAGTCCCAGCTACTTGGGAGGCTGAGGCAGAAGAATTGCTTGAACCCGAGAGGTGGAGGTTGCAGTAAGCTGAGATCACGTTACTGTACTCCAGTATGGGTGACAGAGTGAGACTCTCTGTCTCAATAAAAAAAAAAAAAAAAAGGCATGAATGAATGAAAGAAAAAGAGACCTCTTTGGGTCTAACCTGGGGTTTGGCTGCAGCTGTCCAGCTTCTAACTGGTGGTCGAGACACCTTGTAAATTGTAAACATAAAAATGAGTTAGAGACTTGGTGGTTTCTCAAAGAGTTGAACGTAGAATTGCCATGTGACCCAGTAATTTTGTCCTGGGTATGCCCCCCAAAATACTAAAAAGAATTGAAACCAGTGTTCAAACAATAACTTGTATACCCACATTCATGGCAGCACCATTAGATTAGCCAAAAGATTAGCTGGCCGCAGTGGTTCACGCCTGTAATCCAAACACTTAAGCCAGGAGTTCAAGAGCAGCCTGGGCGACATGGTGGAACCCTGTCTCTACAAAAAAAAAAATATATAAAAATTAGCTGAAAGTGGTGTGTGCCTGTGGTCCTAGCTACTCAGAAGGCTGCGGTGGGAAAATCGCTTGAGCCCAGAAGACGGAGGCTGCAGTAAGCCGAGATTGCACCACTGCACTTCAGCCTAGACCTGTCAGAGCCAGACCCTGTCTCAAAAAAAAAAAGAAAAAGAAAAAGCCTACTACAGATGTGGTGGCACACACCTGTAGTCCCAGCTACTCAGGAGGCTGAGGCAGGAAGATTGCTTGAATCCAGGAGCTCACGGCTACAGTGAGCTATGATTATGCCACTGAACTCTCCTGTCTCTAAAAAACAAGACACAAAGAGGGGAACAACAGACACTGGGACCTGCTTGAGGGTGGAAGGTAGGAGGAGGGAGAGGATTAAAAAAAATACCTGGCTGGGCACGGTGGTTCACACCTGTAATCCCAGCACTTTGGGAGGCCAAGGCGGGCGGATCACCTGAGGTCAGGAGTTCGAGACCAGCCTGGCCAATATGGCGAAACCCTGTGTCTACTAAAAATACCAAAAATTAGCTGGGCATGGTGGCGCATGCCTGTAATCCCAGCTACTCAGGAGGCTGAGACAGGAGAATTGCTTGAACCTGGTAGGCTGAGGTGGCAGCGAGCCCAGATCACACCTTTGTACTCCACCCTGGGCAACAAGAGTGAAACTCCGTCTCAAAAAACAAAACAAAACCTATCGCATACTATACTTATTACCTGAGTGACTAAATAATCTGTACACCAAACTTGAGATGAGCAGTTTACCTATGTAACAAACTTGCATGTGTACTCCTAAACCTAAAATAAGAGTTAAAAAAAAAAACCCACAACAACAAAAAAGGAATAACCAAAAGATGTCCAAATGTCCATCGATGAATGAATGGATAAACAAAATGTCATATATCTGCATTGCAATTATTCGGCCATAAAGGGAATGAGGTGCTGACACATGCTACCATATGAATGAACTTTGAAAATAGTAGGCTGACCGGGCGCGGTGGCTCAAGCCTGTAATCCCAGCACTTTGGGAGGCCGAGATGGGCGGATCACGAGGTCAGGAGATCGAGACCATCCTGGCTAACATGGTGAAACCCCGTCTCTACTAAAATACAAAAAACTAGCCGGGCGACCTGGCGGGCGCCTGTAGTCCCAGCTACTCGGGAGGCTGAGGCAGGAGAATGGCGTGAACCCGGGAGGCGGAGCTTGCAGTGAGCTGAGATCCGGCCACGCACTCCAGCCTGGGCGACAGAGCGAGACTCCGTCTCAAAAAAAAAAAAAAAAAAAAAATAGTAGGCTAAGTGAAACAAAAGGCCACATACTATAAGGTTCCACTTACGTGAAATGTCCAGAGTAGGCAAATCCATAAAGCAGACAGCAGATGAGGTGAGGGAAGATGTGGGGAGACTGCTTAACGGTGCAGAGTTTCGTTTTGGGATGACTGAAGATGTGTTTGGATTAGATTTTTTTTTTTGATGTGTTGCAGAACATGTTGATATGTACTAAATATGTCCATTCTGATATTATACACATGTTAAAATTCACATGGATGAATTTTATGTGAATTTTGCCACAATAAAACGAATTTGGGGAAAAAATAAATATATATTATATATTTATAATATGTATACTATAAATATTTTTATTTTATTTTATTTTATTTTATTTTTCCAAGACAGAGTCTTGCTCTGTCACCCAGAGCTGGGGTGCAGTGGCGTGATCTCGGCTCACTGCAACCTCTGCCTTCCAGGTTCAAGCAATTCTGCCTCGGCCTCCTGAGTAGCTGGGATTACAGATGCTGCCACCATGCCCTGCTAATTTTTGTATTTTTAGTCTGCCTTCCAGGTTCAAGCAATTATCCTGCCTCAGCTTCCTGAGTAGCTGGGATTACAGGCGCTGCCACCATAGCCGGTTAATTTTTGTATTTTTAGTAGAGACGGGGTTTCACCATGTTGGCCAGGCTGGTCTCGAACTCCTGACCTCATTATCCGCCCACCTCAGCTTCCCAAAGTGCTGGGATTACAGGCGTGAGCCACCGTGCCCAGCCAGAAAAATATTTTCTGTAAAAAGTCATTGGCATTTAAGGTTGAAGTGCTCACAGTGTGCAACATTCAAAGAATGAAAGTGCCATTGTGTTTATTTCAAAATAATACAACTGAAATTCTTTGCAACAGAAGGAAATCTAGCAGTTGCTTCAAGTTACATTGTAATCATAATAATGATATTTTAATTTTCAGATACATTGTTTTGTAACTTTAAAAAAATCCAAACTTTTTAAGGGAATATAAAGTCTGCTAGTTAGAATTGAATCTACTGGATGCTGTATTTCCAACGGACCCAGTTGTGAACTCATTGGAAGCATCTGTTTTGTTGCTAGCCCGTTAATCCATATGCAGATGGATTCAGACGCCCTGTGGAGCTGTGATAAAATAGTTGCAGCAGTTGATTAGTTGCAATGTTCGTTTCTTTCTGGAAACTCAGTTTAGTGTCAGTCTTGCAAGATAAATAATTAAACGTGTGACTGAAAAGGAAATACATTTCCAAATAGCTTTTCTCCTCTTGTCACCTTAGAAAGAAACAAGCTCTTTCCAACAATACTGCCAGTCTTGAAATCTATTTCTAACTCTTCTGGAAAGATAGGCTTCTTATAGTTACAGTTTATTTTCAATTAAAAAAAAAAAAAGGTCTTACTTTGTGCCAAATAACTTTGGGCTGTTTACAAAAATCAGAATCATCCACAAAGGACAAAAAATGTGTCACCCTCAGACATATTCAGAAGAATGTGCCAAAGGCTGTAGGAACAGTTCCAAAAGAGGAGTTAAAAAATTTTTTTGATGGGAAATATAATTTAAATAAGTGTTTCCCCTGCCAAGGTGACTACTCACTACTCAGGATGGGACAACGCCCACTTAGATATGTTTATTTAAAAATCTGTCACATTACTTGATGGTTAAACCTTGTGTTAATCCAACCTTCTTATTACGAAACTCTCTTTTGTTTCACCATCAGTACAAAATAGGTGGATTCTAACCCTTCCTTACAGATAAAACAGGCGTGGACTTTTCTTACCTTCCATAGGGAAAGGAAGGGAATTCCCAAGCCCTCCCAAAATACAAATCCCTTGCATTTGTGTCATGTTTTAAATGCCTCAAAGCACTTTGACCTACTTTATCTCATTCTCTGCTCACAGTAGCCTGACTAGGAACACCCAACATTAACCTCACTCCCATTGAGCAAATGACTCTCTGAAAGCCTCATTCACTGTGGCCAGTTGCAGAGCTGGAACTGGAAGCTGCTTAGTCCAGTGCTTTGTTTTCTTTTTTCTTTTTTTTTGGTAAGAGATAAGATCTCACTCTGTTGCCCAGGCTGCAGTGCAGTGGCACTATCATAGCTCACTGTAGCCTCGATCCTCCCACCTCAGCCTCCTGAGTAGCAGGTGTGCCCTACCAGGCCTGGCAAATTTTTTAAGTTTTAGTATGTTGCGCTGGTTGATTTTGAACTCCTGGGCTCAAGTGATCCTCCTGCCTTGGCCTTCCACAGTGCTGGGATTATAGACATGAATGACTGCACCCTGCCCCAATGTTCTTGACTTTTTCTGTTGTTGTTTTTTAAGAGACAGGCTCTCACTTTGTTGTTCAGGCTGGTCTTGAACTCCTGGCCACAAGCGATCCCCCCACCTCGGCCTCCCAAAGTGCTGAGATTACAGGCATGAGCCACTATGCCTGGCCCCCCGTGCTCTTTTTGATGTACCAAAATTGCCGTAGTGCCCAGAATGCTCAACTGAATGAATTTCAAACCTGAGACAAGTAGCTAACTGTACTTAACCTCCAGGCACCATAGAGTTAGTACTTTCTTTATTATTTTTCCAGCCTCTTTCAGGCTGACTGCCATCTTGAAGTTCCCCAGTTCAGATGGATCCTGGTAAGATGTTCTGTACTTTTAACTCAGGCTCTGGTTTGTAAAATATTCCAGGTGGCTGATGGAGAAATAAGAAAAGAGCCAAACTTGTTTGTTTGTTTATTTGTACGATGCACAAGCCCCACACATTGTTCACTTACCGTGAGGTAGATTTAAAAAGAAAACCGTGTGTGTGTGTGTGTGTGTGTGTGTGTGTAATGAAATTTGGTGTTGCCTTTACCAGAATAAGCCTCTCATGTGGAAAATTTTGTATGAAACTAGACATGTGGAATCGAATTGTTGGTGGTTTTGTTTGTTGTCGTTAATAATGGAAAACATGACTTTCATTATTGGTTCTATTTTTCTCAGCCTCCAAAAGAGACCTATGGGCTGCTGTTGACCAGCTGAGACAGCTCCCCCAAGGTCAGAAGCTGGTACTGTCTTTTTTTTTTTTTGAGACGGAGTCTCGCTCTGTCACCCAGGCTGGAGTGCTGTGGCCGGATCTCAGCTCAATGCAAGCTCCGCTTCCTGGGTTCACGCCATTCTCCTGCCTCAGCCTCCCGAGTAGCTGGGACTACAGGCGCCGCCACCTCGCCCGGCTAGTTTTTTGTACTTTTAGTAGAGACGGGGTTTCACCGTGTTAGCCAGGATGGTCTCGATCTCCTGACCTCGCGATCCGCCCGTCTTGGCCTCCCAAAAGTGCTAGGATTACAGGCTTGAGCCACCGCGCCCGGCCGCTGGTACTGTCTTAAAGGCACACTGGCACTCACAAAATCCTTCCACCTCGCTCACTGCGTCAGATAGGTTTAAGGGCAATCTCTTAATGTAACACTAATCACAAGGCTTTGCCCGTAAATCTGAGATTCGGAAAAACTCAAAACATCGTGCTTACCCCCCTCCTTTATTTTTACTTACAGCTTTTAAAGCAGAGGGATACGTTTTTAGTATTTTATTGCCTGTCAGTGCGCTGCCCCTTGCCAGAAACGGGTAACGATACTTTTAAATTATTTACGTATTTATTTTTATGAGACAGAGTCTCACTCTGTCACCCAGACTAGAGTGCAATGGCATGATCATAGCTTACTGCAGCCTCCAACTCCTAGGCTCAAGGGGCCCTCCTACCTCAGCCTCCCAAATTGCTGGGACCACAGGCCACCACATCCAACTAATTATTTTATTTTTTGTAGAGACAGGTTCTCACTTTGTTGTCCAGGCTGGTCTTGAGCTCCCGGCCTCAAGTGATTCTCCCACCTTGGCCTCAAAAAGTGCTACGTACGACTACAGAGGAGAGCCACTGTGCCTGGCCTAAGGATGCTTGAACGTCAATTCTGTTTCTCCAGTGAAGTTCAAGTTGGCAGTCTCAATTCATTCCTCCACATGAAGATCTTCTGCTCGCAACCCGACAGTAGGCAGCAGTTTTCTTTCCCTCAGAACACTGGATTAGCAAGCTTGGACCTGCCGCTTCCAGCAACCACACTTCTGGCTAGCTTGCTCTGTCTACAGGTAGCATCACATGTCATGGCCTGTAGACCTGGCCTTTGCCTCAGTGCAGAATGCCAGGGCACGTCCGCTGGTTGAGTTTATCATTGAGCAGAAAGACTCAGAGGGTGCTGAGATATAGTCCATGCAGCCTTTGTCAGACCATAACATGTGGGCTCCCAGTGCAAACAATATCGTAAGTTTTCTTTAAGCTCCTGTGTCAGCTGCTACAGAAAGGAAAGGCCTGCTCACGATAGGAGTCAGGGAAAGGCAGCAACTGCTGAGTCAGAATGACAGACTTAAAGGGCTTAGCAGATGAGGCACTGTAGCTGAGGTCCCTCATTTACTTTATTTATTTAGAAACAGGGTCTTGCTCTGTCGCCAGGCTGGAATATAGTGGTGAGATCACTGCTCACTGCAGCCTTGACCTCCTGGGCTCAAACGATCCTCCTTCCTCAGCCTCCCAAGTAGCTGTGACCACAGGCACGTGCCACCATGCTCTGCAATTTTTAAATTTTTTGTAGGGATGGAGTCTCACTATGTTGCCCAGGCTGGTCTTGAACTCTTGGGCTCGAGCAGTCTGCCCACCTCAGTCTCCCAAAGTGCTGGGATTACAGGCATGAACCACTGCACCTGGCCCTCATATACTTTAGTTATTAGCTTTCTCCTGGTTGTGGAAAGGTTATGTCAGGCCCAAGGAGGAGAAGAGGAGAAAATAAAAACAAAGGAAGGGCCGGGCGCGGTGGCTCAAGCGTGTAATCCCAGCACTTTGGGAGGCCGAGACGGGCGGATCACGAGGTCAGGAGATCGAGACCATCCTGGCGAACACAGTGAAACCCTGTCTCTACTAAAATACAAAAAACTAGCCGGGCGACGTGGCGGGCGCCTGTAGTCCCAGCTACTTGGGAGGCTGAGCCAGGAGAATGGCGGGAACCCGGGAGGCGGAGCTTGCCGTGAGCTGAGATCTGGCCACTGCACTCCAGCCTGGGCGACAGAGCGAGACTCCGCCTAAAAAAAAAAAAGAAGGTGCTGGGTGTGTGGCAAGCAATTGTGTATTTGTGATTGTTTCCCCTTTCTTTGCTAATAAGCAGAACTATAATAGGAAAAACTCCCTTAAGATAGTGAGATGCTGGGTGTGGTGGCTTATGCCTGTAATTCCAGCATTTTGGGAGGACAAGGTGGGAGGATTGCTAGAACCCAGGAGTTTGAGACCAGCCTGGGCAACATGGCAAGATCCCATCTCTATATCAAATATGTATATATATGTGTGTGTGTGTATATATATGTATAAACACCCACACATATATGTACATATATATAGATACATATATACACACACATATATATACATATATATATATATTTTTAAGATAGCGAGGGAATTGACTTCTGCGGAAACCAGTATGGATCATATCAGATTTTTTTTTGTTTGTTTTGAGATGGAGTCTCGCTCTGTCACCCAGACTGGAGTGCAATGGTGCGATCTCGGTTCGCTGCAACCTCCGCCTCCCGAGTTCAAGTGATTCTTCTGCCTCAGCTTCCTGAGTAGCTGAGATTATAGGCGCTAGCCACCATGCCTGGCTAATCTTTGTATTTTTAGTAGAGACGGGGTTTCACCATGTTGGTCAGGCTGGTCTCAAACTCCTGACCTCGTGATCCGCCCGCCTCGGCCTCCCAAAGTGCTGGGATTACAGGTTTGAGCCACCACACCCGGCCCATATCAGATTCTTTGCTATTCTTTTGGCTTTCCAGAGAAGAATGCAGTACAGTGGGGAGAACCCCAGGGAGAACTCAGTTAATAGAAGAGAGCTTTGCCTGTCTTATCTGTAAACTGGGAGTCAGACACACAGATTTATGGTAGGATTAGATTACAGAACCCCCAGACTCAGTGTTTGTCCATAAATGGGAGGTTTAGTTTTAGATTTTTTGAGGAAGGAACAACAAAACTTCTTTAAAAGCCCTTTGAAGGTTTAGCAATGTTGTTACTGTCGGAATGCTCTTGCTGTATCTTTCCAAAGCCCTTCCTTCTGCGGTTTAAACATAGTTGCTCCTTTTCTCATGCTCAGGCTCACTCGCAGCCACAGGTGTGTCCCCAAACAGGATCTGTTTCTGGTGGAAAGGGCCTGATGCAGCAATAAGAAAAAAAAAAAAAAAAACATGCCTATTTAGGGTTATATCCAGAATCTCAACTCTGAAGAGAGGAAGGGTTTATTAATTCCTATGAGCCTAAGGAATCACTTCTTCAGCCAGAAAGCAGAGGTTCGAGTAGGGATGCTGGCACTGTACAGTAAGAGCAAGAGCTTTTATCTGAAGGGGTGGGGGGGCTTGTGCAAAAGGGGGAAAAAAAAGGAGTGGATTTTGTAATCTTTTTTTTTTGTTGTTGTTGTTGTTGAGACGGAGTCTCACTCTGTTGCCCAGCCTGGAGTGTAGTGGCGTGATCTCGGCTCACTGCAACCTCTGCCTCCCGGGTTCAAGCAATTCTCCTGCCTCAGCCTCCTTAGTAGCTGGGATCACAGGTGTGTGCCACCATGCCTGGCTAATTTTTTTGTATTTTTAGTAGAGACAGGGTTTCACCATGTTAGGCAGGCTGGTGTCGAACTTCTAACCTCAAATGATCTGCCCGCCTCAGCCTCCTGAAGTGTTGGGATTACAGGCATGAGCCACTGCACCCAGTCTGGGCTTTGTATTCTAATCTGGAAACTGGACATCATAATTTCAGAGGGTTTCGTAGGGGTTATATAAAAGAGCAGGCTATCCGTGTTACCACATTTTCTTCTATCAAAGTGCTCATTGTCCAGTTGATGGACTGCTATCTATGCCATCAAGGTCATGGGCAATGGGAGGTGCCTCATGGGCATGAATGTGGATGAGTCAGCCCGCACGCCCATGCTCTGTGCACTCCTTCACCCCCTCAGCTGCCACTGGACAGCCTAGGATGGGCACATCAGTGTTGCAGTCCTCCCTCAGCACAGCCCTACACCCAGACCTTGGCCTGCTTGAATGAAGAGCCTTGGAGTTCCCCGTACCTAGGGTTTGGTCTGAGGGGAAGTACAGGCTCTGATAAGTCCCTTGGCCTTGCTTCATGCGTAGGGGTAGCACCAGGTGAGGGCCAGAGCAGGATCCTGTAAAGCACTGGCGGGCAGGGGCCTCTGTTGCCTGGAGCTAAGAGTGGTACTGGCTGGGAAGACATAATGCAATAGCATCTAAATTGTCCCTGTTTGACAGGGGCTGAACTAGACCTCCAAGTTCCCAGACTCTGGAAGTGGATCCCAATGGGGACACTGAATGTTCTGCTGAAACACTGCCTTGAATTTATGCAGTAGCCAGAGTTTGGCAGGGGACTGTCTGTGCCCTTCCCATGGGAGCCTGCTGAGGCTCCTGTGGTCACTCCCGTTCCCAAGGCTACCCGGGGCAAGAACCCAAATGGCACTTTATAGAACAGCAGATATAAAATGCATTTTGGACCGTCCCTCAGTTATTCTGTCACCCTGGATTTCTGCTAAGGGAAGAGAATTATCCTCAAGGAGTTAAACACACTTCAAGAGGAGGTGAGAGTTCTGCCCTGAGGCAGGGTGTGAAGCCCCTAAGCCCCTTCCTCCATGATTAATGAGCTAAGCATAGGCATTCAGAAGAGTAGAAGGTGCAAGGTGCTCAGATTTGTAAAGATTAATACCTACAGGCCGGGCGTGGGCGTGGTGGTTCATGCCTGTAATCCCAGCACTTTGGGAGGCTGAGGAGGGTGGATCATCCAAGGTCAGAAGTTCAAGACCAGCCTGGTCAACATGGTGAAACCCCATCTCTGCTAAAAATACAAAAATTAGCCAGGCGTGATGGTGCGTGCTTGTAGTCCCAGCTACTCGGGAGGCTGAGGCAGGAGAATCTCTTGAACCTGGGAGGGGAGGTTGCAGAGAGCAGCCTGGGGAACAGAGCAAAGCTCCATCTCAAAAAAAAAAAAAAGAGGCCGGGCGCGGTGGCTCAAGCCTGTAATCCCAGCACTTTGGGAGGCCGAGACGGGTGGATCACGAGGTCAGGAGATCGAGACCATCCTATCCTGGCTAACACCGGTGAAACCCCGTCTCTACTCAAAATAGCCAACTAGCCGGGCGAGGTGGCGGGGCGCGCTGTAGTCGCAGATACTCGGGAGGCTGAGACACGGCGAATGGCGTAACGCCCGGAGGAGCCCCGGAGCTTGCAAGTGAGCTGCGCTGCTGGCCCCTGCAGCTCGCGTCGGACGCCAGAGCGAGACTCCGCTCAAAAAAAAAAGAAAGAAAAAAATTAATACCTACTGTCTTAGATGGTTTTCTAAGGATCACAGATCCACAGAGACTGGGGGCTAATTTGTTACAACGATTAAGGAATTGAGAAAAGGAATGCTATTTAATTCTTCTTGGGACAAACAGTCTTCACCCAATAGACTCACCAAGGAGAGCAACATGAGTTCTGATGGAAAAGCTAAACAAACTACATACTTAACAATTTTATGTCTTGTTTCCTAAAAGATTTGACCCTCAATGGTCCTACTCTTGATTACTTAATCCTTGACATAAAAGAGGGAACAAATAATGGTGGTGATCACTTTATCAATAGGCAGAAACTATGAAGTATTTCTACAACGCCTTTCCCTCCATCCCTCAACCTAGTCTTCTCTTAAAATAACATTTTCCCTTTCCTTTCCTTTCCTTTCCTTTCCTTTCCTTTCCTTTCCTTTCCTTTCCTTTCCTTTCCTTTCTCCTTCCCGCCCTCCCTTCCTCTCTCTCTTCTCTCTCTCCCTTCCTTCCTTCCTTCCTTCCTTCCTTCCTTCCTTCCTTCCTTCCGCAGTGGCATGATCTTGGCTCACTGCAACCTCCACCTCCCGGGTTCAAGTGGTTCTTATGCCTTAGCCTCAGGGATTACAGGCACCCACCATCACACCTGGCTAATTTTTATATTTTTAGTAGAGATGGGGTTTCACCATGTTGGCCAGGCTGGTCAGAATGACAGCATTTTCTTAGGAAGTTGTTTTTTTTGTTTTTTGTTTTTTTTTGGACAAATTACTGTCTTGGTTAATTTTATGTCCATTTAGTGCCAGCCATTTTTCGAGTTTCACCAGCAGTGGTAGAAAACACACAAAGCTCTCCTTGTTTTTGGTTTCCAGTCCATCTTGCCCCCGTTCCCATCCTTTCCTTCCTCCCCCTCCCTCCCAGCCCTTCCTTCCCTAGTCTCCTTTCCCAGGCTGCTCAAGGTACCTTGCCTCTGAGGTTCTATGGCATCCTCGCTTCTTTCCATCACAGCTCTTGTCACCCTAGATTGTAATTGTCCCCTTCCTTGCCTACCACACCGGAATAGGGGTTCAAGTAAGGGACACAGCTAACTTATTCTATATCTTCAGCACCTAGCATGACATATAATAAAGGCCCAATAGTGTTTTTTAAAAATTTTTTACTTTTTTAGAGACTGCATTTCGTTCTGTCACCCAGGCTGGAGTGCAGCAGCACAATCACAGTTCACTGCAGCCTTGAACTCCTGGGCTCAAGTGATCCTCCTGCCTCAGCCTCTCAAGTAGCTGGAATTACAGTTGTACACTACCATACCCTGCTAAGTTTTAAATTTTTTGTAGCGATGAGGTCTTGCTGTGCTGCCTAAGCTTGAGTGCAGTGGTATGATCACAGTCAGCTAGTTAAGTTTTTTTTTTTTTAGACGGAGTCTCGCTCTGTTGCCCAGGCTGGAGTGCAGTGGCATGATCTGCAAGCTCCGCCTCCTGGGTTCACACCATTCTTCTGCCTTGGCCTCTGTGGGGAAAAAAGAGGTCAACTTGTTACTGTGTTTATATAGAAAGAAGTAAATTCCTCTCTTTTCCCCACAGGCCTCCCTAGTAGCTGGGGCTACAGGCACCTGCCACCACGCCTGGCTAATTTTTTTTGTATGTTTAGTAGAGGCTGGGTTTCACTGTCTCGTCCTAGCCAGGATGGTCTCGATTTCCTGACCTCGTGATCCACTCGCCTCAGCCTTCCAAAGTGCTGGAATTACAGGCATGAGCCACCGCACCTGGCTAAAACATTTTTTTTTTAGAGATGGGGTCTTGCTGTGTTGCCTAGGCTCATCTTGAACTCCTGGCCTCAAACGACTTACCTACCTCAGCCTTCCAAAGCACTGGAATTACAGACGTGAGCCACTACACCTGGCCAAGATGCAATAATTGAACATAATTTATATGAGTGTGCACCATCTCCAGGCAGCCACCCTTCTTCCTGCATTTCTAAGGGTTGGGAGCTGGATTTGCTGTCCACCAGAACTATAGGGAACTATGCAATGACTAGAAAAGAGACTTTTGGCTCATCTCTACTGGTTAGAACCAGAGTCCTGGGTCTTACTGCACACTATGCTACCTAAAAATGGGTAAATAGGCAGGGTGCAGTGGCTCACTCCTATAATCCTAGCACTTTGGAGGCCAAGGAGGGCAGATCACGAGATCAAGAGATCGAGACCATCCTGGCCAACATGGTGAAACCCTGTCTCTACTAAAAATACAAAAATTAGCCGGGCGTGGTGGCGCATGCCTGTAGTCCCAGCTACTTGGGAGGCTGAGGCAGGAGAATTGCTTGAACCCAGGAGGTGGAGGTTGCAGTGAGCTGAGATCCTCTGAGATCTCACTGCACTCCAGCCTGGTGACAGAGCGAGACTCCATCTCAAAAAAAAAAAAAAAAAAGGGTCAGGGGGTAAATAATACCACATTGTGGGCTATGAAGTGGATCTAATTAAGGATGTATGTGTGTTGGGGTGGGGGTGGAAGATTGGGGCGCAACAGCATACAGCAGACATCAGTCTAGTAGCCTCTCACAGACGGGCGAGTGGGACAGTCACGTTTCCGTGTGTGGGCCAGGGTAAACCAGAACTTCAGCCATCAATATCAACAGCAGATACCTCATGGATGCCCTCCTGTCAGATGTGAGCTGGGGTCAGAAAGAAGTCAGCAGGCATTTTCAAATCCCAGCTCTGGCACCTCATGCATCTATCGGTTCCCGGTCATGACCCACCTAAGTTCTCTGAGCATCATTTACCTTGTCTGAAAAATGGAGCTAATATGCCCACACCTCAGGGTTGCTGAAAGGGTTAAGTATGATAACATATGTAAAGCACCTGGCAAAGTGCCTGTCCCATAACAGGAGTCCAGAAATAGTAGCCTTTGCTGCTAGGTAATGGAGATAAAAAATGGTAACAATGAGGTCATAATATACATACGAAGATTTAAAAAACCAACACAAAGCTGCATATGCTGAGTTTTAAAGAAGGTGTGCTGATCATTGCTTCAGGGATGCAGAGACCAGAGCACGGTTACTATAAATACAATGCGAGTCGCTGTGTGGGCACCGTGGCTGGGATCACCACCATCGAGGCGGTGAAGTGCAAGATTCAGGTTCTGCAGCAGCAGGCAGATGATGCAGAGGAGCGAGCTGAGCGCCTCCAGCGAGAAGTTGAGGGAGAAAGACGTGCCCGGGGAACAGGGAGAGGCTGAGGTGGCCTCCTTGAACCGTAGGATCCAGCTGGTTGAAGAGCAGCTGGACCATGCTCAGGAGCGCCTGGCCACTGCCTTGCAAAACCTGGAAGAATTGGAAAAAGCTGCTGATGAGAGTGAGAGAGGTATGAAGGTTATTGAAAACCGGGCCTTAAAAGATGAAGAAAAGATGGAACTCCAGGAAATCCAACTCAAAGAAGCTAAGCACATTGCAGAAGAGGTAGATAGGAAGTATGAAGAGGTGGCCCATAAGTTACTAATCATTGAAGGAGACTTGGAACGCACAGAGGAACGAGCTGAGCTGGCAGAGTCCCGTTGCCGAGAGATGGATGAGCAAATTAGACTGATGGACCAGAACCTGAAGTGTCTGAGTGCTGCTGAAGAAAAATACTCTCAAAAAGAAGACAAATATGAGGAAGAGATCAAGATTCTTAGTGATAAATTCAAGGAGGCAGAGACCTGTGCTGAGTTTGCAGAGGGATCGGTAGCCAAGCTGGAAAAGACAATTGATGACTTGGAAGATAAACTGAAATGCACCAGAGAGGAACACCTCTGTACACAAAGGATGCTGGACCAGACTCTGACCTGAATGAGATGTAGAACACCCCAGTCCCACCCTGCTGCTGCTCCTCCCTCTGACCCAGACTCCGCCTGAGGCCAGCCTGCCCGAAGCTGCCCTTTAACTAAGGGCTGATCTTTAACTGGAAGGCTGCTTTCTCCTTTTGCCTCCCCCTCCTTCCCTGTGTCTTTTTCGCCAAACAGTCTCTGCCTCTTCCCAGAGATTCCAGCAGGGCTTAGAGGCTGAGCACCTTTGGAAACAACATTTAAGGGAATGTGAGCACAATGCATAATGTCTTTAAAAAGCAGGTGGTGATGTACACATTTTGTCATTACCTTTTTTGTTGTTTTGTAGCAACATTTGTAAAACATTCCAAATAATTCCACAGCCCTGAAGCAGCAATCGAATCCCTGTCTCACTTTTGTAAGGTGACTTTTCACCTTAGTGCATATTCCCCTCTCCATAGAGGAGAGGAAAAGGTATAGGCCTGCCTTACTGAGAGCCAGACAGCCCAGGGAGACTCCACTGTGGGAAACCTCATTGCTCTGTACAAAGTACTAGCCAAACCGGAAAGGTGATTCCAGGAGGAGTTAGTCAAACAACAACAAGAACAAAAAATGTGCTGTTCAAGTTTTCAGCTTTAAGATATCGTTGGATAATGTTATTTCTATTTTTTATTTTTTTACATTAGAAGTGACCAAATTAAGATGGTAAGACCTCTGAGACCAAAATTTTGTCTCATTCTTACCCCCTCCCAACTGCTTAGAGAATGGATCTTGTCTCCCTTATGTTGAGGTGACCCCTTAATTGCTTTCCTGCCTCCTTGAAAGAAAGAGATTGTGTTTTTGCCACTGATTTAACCATGTGAAACTCATTACCCTTTTCTGGGTTTGAAGCTGCTGTCTGTAGAAGTGCCATCTCATTGTGCTTTGTATCAGTCAGTGCTGGAAAAATCTTGAATAGCTTATGTACAAAACTTTTAAAATTTCATATTATTTTGAAACTTTGCTTCTTTGGGTTTGTGGCAGCCCGGCCACCCCATCTGGCTGTGACAGCCTCTGCAGTCCGTGGGCTGGCAGTTTGTTGATCTTTTAAAATTTCTTTCCCTACTGAGTCCCCATTTTCTGGTAAGGTTTCTAGGAGGTCTGTTAGGTGTACATCCTGCGGCTTATTGGCTTAAAATGTACTCTCCTTTGATGTGGTCTCTTTGGGGTCGATTGAGAGAAAGAGAAATCAATAGTGCGACTGTTTCGATACTGAATATTGACAAGTGACTTTTTGAAATAAAGAACCAGTCCCTCCAAAAA
>NW_016817144.1:3097174-3106888 GCF_001698545.2 Rhinopithecus bieti | reverse complement strand
CCCCGCAAAAAAAAAAAAAAAAAATATATATATATATATATACACACACACACAATGCAAGCCCACCTAGATAATTTTAAATATTCTGGTAGCCACATTAGAAAGGTTAAAAGTCCAGGTGAGGTTTCTTGAAACTTAAAATTGTACAAATAAAGAAAAGAAAGTGAAATTGATTTTGATAATATTTTATCAAGTCCAATATCTCTAAGGTATTATTTCAACATGTAATCAATATAAAGATCATTTAAGAGATACGAGACTAAGTCTTCAAAATCCAGTGCGTCTGGCCAGGCGAGGTGGCTCGTGCCTATAATTCCAGCACTTTGGGAGGCTGAGGCAGGCCGAACACCTGAGATCAGGAGTTCGAGAGCAGCCTGGCCAACATGGTGAAACCCCATCCCTACTGAAAAATACAAAAATTGGTTGGTGCGTTCCTGTGGTCCCACCTACTCCGGAGGCTGACCCAGAAGAATCGTTTGAACCTGGGAAGCGGAGCTTGCAGCGAGCCAAGGCCGCATCACTGCACTCCAGCCTAGGTGATGGAGTGAGACGTCATTTCAGAAAATTTAAAAAACATCAACAACAACCACCAAAAAAAAAAACCAGTGTGTCTGGAGGAAGAATTGTTTCTGAAAAAATGAAAGAGAAAGAAAGAAAAGAAAAGAAGCAAAGAGAAGAAAATCCAGTGTGTGTGTTTTACATTTGCAGCAATCTGAGTTCAGATGTGAAATTTTCATCAGAGATACTTCATCTGTATTTGGATTTCATAAAATATGCAGTAGAAAAAGTAGATTCACAAAACCAAGCTGCGCCAAATGTGGTCACACAATTTCTAGTCAGAGTTAAGGATCAATCTTAAAGTTAATTAAAATTAATTAAATAAATTCCAATTCGTGACACTAGCCACATTTCAAGTGTTCAGTAGTTACCTGGAACTAGCAGTTATTTCCTGGGCTAGTCCATGGCAAGTGGGCAGGAGCCTTGAATGATTGGATATGAGGAAAGGAGTAGGGAAAGGCAGGTGGAATAGCCAGAGAGCTGGCATGCAGCTGGCGTGAGCCTGGGACAATGTGGAAGCCAGTTTGATTATCGGACCAACAAGCTGAGGCTGATGAGTCAGGGTAGAGTCAAATCAGGAAGGGTTTAGACCTCAGGTTATGAGGTTAGCATTTTATTCTGTCGTTAAACAGTAACCACTGGAATATTTCTTTTTTCTCTCTCTGTCTTTTTTTCTTTTCTTTTCTTTTAGATAGAGAGCTGTCACCCAGGTTGGCGGGCAGTGGTGCCATCTTGGCTCACTGCAACCTCTGCCTCCTGGGTTCAAGCGATTCTCCTGCCTCAGCTTCACGAGTAGCTGGGATACAGGCATGCGCCACCACGCCTGGCTAATTTTCGTATTTTTAGTAGAGACAGGGTTTCCCCATGTTGGCCAGGCTAGTTTCAAACTCCTGACCTCAAGTGATCTGCCTGCCTCGGCCTCCCAAAGTGCTGGGATTACAGGCATGAGCCACCATGCCCAGCCAACTGGAATATTTCTGAGCAAGGGGCAGGCAATGTGAGCACTGTTTTAGGTTAACTGTCTGGCACCAGTGCCCGTGAGGGGATGGAGAAAAAAGAGACAGCATCCAGTGAGAGCAGGTTGGAGATGGCTGCAGTGGTTCAGGTGTGTGGTGAAAGCACCTGGCTAGCATGTGAGCCGATAGAACCATTCGGAGACATTATAAAGCCATACTCCAAAGGACTTAGAAACCAGCCAGGCTGTTTAGAGATAGCTCTTTAGAGGAAAGAGCCAGAGAGGGCAGGAAGCTTGGGGCCTACGTGTCTGGGAGACTGGGTGGACACTGAAAAGTTCAGCGAACCAGGGTGATTCTGTTGGTTAGGACATGACTCCCTAAGACAGATAACTGAACCCAGACCCTGGAATCTGTATTTTTTTTTAATGGGTTTTTAAAAAGTAAACGTAAAATGTGTAACACCCACCCCACCCTCTGAATCACAGTGACCCTGGACTTTGCCCTGAGTCTCTGAGTTTGTTGAGAAACACTCCTTTGTTCTAGGGAACTCTTTGAGGTGCTGGGTCCAAATGGGATTCGAATTAAAGGCGCTTCATACTCAGCAGTGAGGGAAAGAGGCTAGAAGGCAACTCCTGGGCTCTCTGGCTTGCTATTTCTTACCCCGACACCTTCCCTGGGAAATGCATTACTTCTAATGTGAATTTAGGTTTTGCTGTGCCTTATGAAGGAGGTTCTGCCGGGGAAATTGCTCCTCCCCTTCCCCTCGGCGTCCCTAATCTTCCACTCCCCTGAGTCTCTGCAATGTCCAGTTGCCGCGCTCAGACAGTCCAGGTCAAAAGCAAGCCTCTTGGGACTCAGGCTGCTGGCACTCAGCGACTGACCCACGGACTGCGCTTTCTGTTATGTGAAACAAGCCCAACACTGCATTGTTCAGACATGTGAGGAGTGCCCGCCCTGGGTCGGGCACTGGACTAGATGCTGGGAGTAAGAGTTTATGGGGGTGATCACAGTCAACCTGGGCGAGGCAAATGTGTCACCCAGCTCCTACAGTGCTAAGTGCTCTGTGCCATGATGGGGGCAGGGACAGCTGCCCAGGACTCTGAGAGAACCAGCCTTGAGCTTGGCATGAGTTTCAAAAGAAGAGGAAGAGGCTGGGCATGGTGGCTTATGCCTGTAATCCCAGCACTTTGGGAGGCCGAGATGGGTGGATCACCTGAGGTCAGGAGTTGGAGACCAGCCTGGCTAACATGGCAAAACCCCATCTCTATTAAAAATACAAAAATTAGCTGGGCATGGTGGCATGCACCTGTAGTCCCAGCTACTTGGGAGGCTGAGGATCCCTCCAACCTGGGAGGCAGCTGAGATGGGGCCATTGCATTCCCGCCTAGGCAACAGAGGGGAAGGAGGGCATTCTGGGCTGGGGAACCACGTGCGGTAAAGACACAGAGATGTGGAATAATAATGCAAAGATAATAAGATGATGATGGCACTTGTTGTCTGCTGAGCTCTTGCTGCATGCTGGGCACCATTCAAGGACTTCTCATCTATTAGCCTTCTCCTCATTGCTCAGATGGAAAAACTGAGCTCTGGGCAGTAAAATGCACTTGTCCAAGGTCATACTTAAAGAATGGTGCGCATTCAAACCCATAAAAGCCTGACTCATGTCCATTTCTTTAAGCAGCGCAGATCTGCAAACCACTGAGCGGCCTATTGGGAGCACTGGGGAACCCCACACTGGTCTACAAAACATTAGGTTTTATTACAGTTTTGATGAGTGGACCAAAGTCATGAAGTGGGGGTGTCATGAGGTACTCCCTATTTCTCATTGGAATAAACTGGAAGCACTGAACTTGTAATTCTGTGCGGGACATGAAGGGGATACTTAAGGTATTGTCATGGCTCTGCCCAGCCTGCAGTATGGAGCCAGCAGTGTGCGGCAGCCCCCGCCCCTCTCCGGCAGCCCCCAGCATGTCCCAGCAGCTTAGAGCCCCCTGGCTGGGTGGGTCTGGGCAGACGCTTCCTCCCGGAGCTGGCTGGGCACCGCTCCCAGACCCAGGCTTTTCTAGGTCAGGCAGTTCTATCTTCAGGCTGGCCCGAGGATACGGTTTGTGTAAACTGCAGACATTGCAGGCGTGCTGTGTAAACACAGACTATCTCCCACTGCAGCTTTTCCTTTGGGGAGGCTTCCCCTCCAGTTGGGATACTGGATTCCAACTTCTTATCAACTTGTGCTTCCTATTCTGATATAAGGAAGCTATTAAAGTCCCTTTCCTGGTATTGCCTTGACCCCATCAGGACTTAACTTGTGTAGAAGCATATGTCCTTTAGAGGAGAAGTGTTACACACACCGCCGCCCCAACCCCCCCAACCATCGCCGACACACCGGTCTCCTCACACACCCTACCACCAATCCACCTGACACCCCAACCCTCCCCACCCAAATGGAACATAATGGGGCATTCTCGCAATAGGAAATAGCATGCTTCTGAATCCGTCAGATCTCGCTACTTCGGGCTACGTAGGACATCTTTACATGAGCTATTGATCTTCCCAATCCATAGCCTGGACTGTTTTTCCACTGCTTTTTGTCATCTATGATTTCTCCTTACAGCATGTTTTGTAGCTCTCTTGTTAGAGACCTTTCATCTCCTTGCGTATACACGACGTCACACTCCTAGATACTTTTTTATTTTGCTGTGGCCTATGGTAAGGCAGAATTACATTCTTGATTTCATTCTCATGCTTAAAATTGGTGTAACAGCATCACCACACTGGATTTTTGGTCACAAGGATTTTTGTATCCTGAAACGTTTACTGACCGTTGTTTATCAGGTCTAGGAGACTTTTGCGTGGAGTCTTTAAGGGTTTTCTAGGAGATAGAGCCATACGCCAGAGCAGAGAGCGATACTCTGACTACCTCTTTTCCCTACTTGAAGCCTTTTATTCCATTCTCTTTCCGTGAACTGCTTCATACCACTAGGGACGTTCAGTACTATGTTGAATACTGGAGTGGATAACATCGGGCACGCCTTGGTCTAGCTTCAGGTTCTTAGCGCGGAATGCGTTCTAGCTTTTGCCTGTTCAGTATGATGGTGTGGCTGTGGGTTTGCTCATAGATGACTCATTATTTTGGAGGTATCGTTCCCCTTCAATGCCTAGTTTCTCGAGGGTTTTTATTATGAAAGGATATTGGCTCTTCTCTCTTACAAAAGAATTTTTCTGCATCTATTGAGATGATCCATATGGTGGGGAGATTCAGTTCATTGGTTACTGATAGCAAGAATGAACCATTAATTTAGCAACACACAGTCATTAACCCTTTCCAAGGCCAATGTGAAAAGCGACACGGTCGCGGCACCGCCCCAGGACCGCCACCATCCATTTACCCAGGCTCACTCCTCCAGTTTAACAGAACCTGCAGGAATTTGTTTTTGCAAAAGCCCTTAGCCCTGCCATTTACTTTCTACTCCACTAGTTAGGAAGATGTGTTTCTTGGCTTTTTCTTGGCCCCCTCTTGATGGGGTCATTACTGTCTTTTCAGATCCTTATATAAATCTTTTTTTTATTTTTTGAGACAGAGTCCCTGCCTTTTGTCCCCCCTCAGGATGGGAGTGGCAGTGGTGAGAATCTCAGCGCACTTTCCACCCTAACCTCCGCCTCCCGGGTTCAAATGATTCTCCTGCCTCAGCCTCCCAAGTAGCTGGAAATAACAGGAGTGTGCCGCCATGCCAGGCTATTTTTTTTTTTAGTAGAGACAGGGTTTTACCACGTTAGCCAGGCTGGTCTCCAGCTCCTGACCTCAAGTGATCCGCCCAGCTCAGCCTCCCAAAGTGATGGGATTACAGGTGTGAGCCAATGCACCTGGCCTCATCTTCATTATTTATAAACTTTTTATTCTTTTTAATGTCAGTCTACTCTTCACTGCCCCTAAATCAGGCCCTGCTCCACTCTTTTTAAACATTTCCTCACATTTCCCTGCTTCCTTCTTGCCCTTCTGACTGTGAGTCCTGTCCTCCATCTTCCTTTCTTTCTGAGTTTTGCTGAAGGGAGGAATATGAAGAGAAAGAAATGAGGAAAGACATTCCCTCAAGATCTAGCTTATAGACCAGATAATAATCTGAACATGCCCTGAGCCCTCTCACTTTCATCTCTCTCCCTTTCATCCGAACTCCTGTGGAGCTCATGGTCTCTATACACAATTCAGTACTAGCAGTAGCCGGCCTCCAGGGTGGCCCCAATGTGACTCCATGCCTGGTATTCGTGCATACAGGTCTGGTGGCATGCACCTGTAGTCCCAGCTGCTTGGGAGGCCGAGGCAGGAGGATTGCTTGAGTTCTGGAGCTCTGGGCTATAGTGCACTATGCCAACTGGGCGTCTGCACTAAGTTCGGTATCAATAAGATGACCTCCCAGGAACAAGGGACCACCAGGTTTCCCAAGGGCTTAATAATAAGGGCCCTGGCCAGGCGCGGTGTCTCACGCCTGTAATCCCAGCACTTTGGGAGACGGAGGCGGGCAGATCACTTGAGGTCAGGAGTTTGAGACCAGTTTGGCCAACATGGTGAAATCCTGTCTCTACTAAAAATACAAAAATTAGCTGAGTGTGGTGGTGCACACCTGTGATCCCAGCTACTTGGGAGGCTGAGGCATGAGATTTGCTTGAACCCAGGAGGCAGAGGTTGCAGTGATCTGAGATCATGCCATTGCACTCCAGCCTGGGCAACGAGAGTGACACTCTGTCACAAAATAATAATAATAATAGTAATAATAATAATGTTCCCAATAAGGGCTCAATAGATGCCTGATGGTCAGGTGCATCCCCTAGCTCAGTCCTGTCATTCAACAGGTTGAATGATAGTGCCATTGTGGCACTTTTCACATGGAAAGATCTTAAAAGCTTTTCCCTGGCACAAGCAGAACTGCTGCCACACAGAGGCCCAGACAATGACACTGCATGAATAAATGTATTTTCTTAGCTAGAGCCATGAGGAATCGCATCCTGGTGGGTTTACCCAAACATGCTGCTACCAAATGTGAGGCCGGGGTTGGGTCACGGGATTTGACTTGTGGTCACTCATGTTCCTTGATCCTCTACGCTCCTATCCTGCCCATTCTGGGGTGCTCAGCTCTCATCATGGACCCAGGGACATTAAAAGTCCCATTCCCTTTATTAGTCAGACACTTGCAAAAACTTCTGGCATCTATTTCACTTAATAGCACAATCAGCATGTTCCACATAAACATCAGCTCATTTCAGCTCCTGTCTCGTACTCTGGGAGTTGGAGCTTTGAGAACCTGGGAAAAAAGAGGATGAGGAGACTGTAAAATTGTGGAGTCCTTGTTTAAGAGGATCACTAGCTGGGTGGTGCCAGTGGGACCCCGATGGGATGGGTGCCCAGCAAACCCCAGCGGAGCAGGCTTCTTTGTGTCATTTTGCTCCAGTATTGACCTGAAAACTCCACAATTGCTTTTTTATCATTCTTTCTTTTTTTCTTAGAGATGGACTGTTACTGTGTTGCCCAGGGTGGCCTTAAACTCCTGGGCTCTTGCTCTACATATTCTCAGTCCAATAAAAAAAGAAAAAAATATGGCAGGGCACAGTGGCTCACGCCTATAATCCCAGCACTTTGGGAGGCCAAGGCAGGAGGATCACTTGAGGGCAGTTCAAGACCAGCCTGAGCAACATGGTGAAACCCTGTCTCTACAAAAAAAAAAAAATACGAAAATTAACTGGGCATGGTGGTATGTGTCTGTAGTCCCAGCTATTTGGGAGCCCAAGGGAGGAGGATCACTTGTGCCCAGAGAGATCGAGGCTGGGCTTGAGTAAGCTATGATTGTGCCACTGCACTCCAGCTTGGGTGACAGAGCGAAACTCTGTTTCAATTAAAAAACAAACACATAAATAATAATAAAAGAAAAGAGAAAAAAAATTCCAGGGCTCAAGCTATCCTCCCATCTCAGCCTCCCAAGTAGCTGAGACCACAGGAATGCACCACTATGCCTGACTCTCGCCAGTTTTTTTGTTTGTTTTTGTTTGTTTGTTTGTTTGTTTTTGAGATAGAGTTTTGCTCTGTCATCCAGACTGAAGTGCAATGGCACAATCTCGGTTCACTACAACCTCTGCCTCCCGAGTTTAAGCGATTCTCCTGCCTCAGCCTCCCAAGTAGCTGGGACTACAGGTGCCGCCAACACGCCAGGCTAAGTTTTGTATTTTTAGTAGAGACAGAGTTTCAGCATGTTGCACAGGCTGGTCTTGAACTCCTGACCTCAGGTGATCCACCTGCCTCGGCCTCCCAAAGTGCTGGGATTACAGGCATGAGCCACCATGCCCGGTCACAAGTTGTTTTTAAAATTCACTTTACCCAACATTTGTTGCGTCTTAACTACAGCAGAACCCAAGGCCCTAAGGATTAATATATCAAGGTCCCTGCCTTCCAACATGTTGACATCTAGTGAGGAATAAAAGTGTAATATATATTTCAGATCATCCTGAGGACCTGGACAGGGGACGGAGAGGGCTGAGAGCAAGGGATGAGTATGGAAGTTAGTGGAGTCCGTGTTTCAAATTGGAACATCATGGCCACAGCCACTTAAATGTGATCCTGGTGGCCTGCTCAGCCTTCTGCATCTGGAAGCAGGATGTCAGGCTGGATGGAAAGTGCTGCTTTTACATCCTGTTCCAAGGGCTTCCTGGAAAGACAGAAGAAAGAAAAAGAAAGCACAGACACTTGAGTCCCAGCCCGCTTCTCTCCCTGGAGCAGTGACTCACCCTGGGAAACAGTCAATAGAACCCACTAGAGCATCCTGAAACTTGACTTGTTTGTTTTGACCATGGCATGAGACTGGAATATGTCCTGGGGGCTGGCCTGTGGCAAGGGAGACAATAGCTCTACCAGGCTCCTCAACACCTTTCGAGATCCCAAGCACTGCACGGACTCCTGGTGCCTTAGTTGAGCAGAATTTATTGACTCAGTACCCAGCACTGGAAACCTGGGGGGTGTTAGGCCCTGTGCTGGGAGCTGAGGATTTGAGCGTGCTGAGGATCACGTCCTTCGGGCAGGAGACTCAGGTTTACAAATTACTGCATGTCACAGACTTATGGGGTCACTGGAGCCAGTTGGAAGTGTAATTTAAAATCAGTGACTGTATCCAGGCACAGTGGCTCACGCCTGTAATCCCAGCACTTGGGAGGCCGAGGTGGGCAGATCACCTGAGGTCAGGAGTTCGAGACTAGCTTGGCCAACATGGCGAAACGCTGTCTCTACTAAACATACAAAAATTAGACAAGTGTGGTGGTGCATGCCTGTAATCCTAGCTACTTGGGAGGCTGAGGCAGGAGAATCGCTTGAATCCAGGAGGCAGAGATTGCAGTGAACTGAGATCACACCACTAAATTCCAGCCTGGGTGACAGAGTGAGACTCCGTTTCAAACAAACAAACAAAACAAAACAAAAAAACACCAAAAAATAAAATTGTTGACTGCCACTTTATTTTTTCTTTTTTTATTGCACTGAGAATATGCAGAGTGAGAGCCCAGGAATTTAACACCAGCCTGGGCAACATAGCAAGAGTCTGTCTCTGAGAAAAAAAGAAAAAGAAAAATAATTGTTGAGTTGTCAGGTCAATGCTGGAGCAAAATGACACAAAGAAGCCTACTCAGTGACTGCCAGGATCCACTTGGCACTCCCAGTAGAGCCCCAGGGGGACTCCACATCCAGTTAGGATCCCAACGCCCCCCCACCCCCCGCTTCCCAGCGAGGAGGGGCTTGAGCCTCCCCAGATGTATGCGTTTCCTGGGGCTGCCATAACAAAGAACCAAAAGCTGAGAGGCTTAAAACAACAGACATTTATTATCTCCCAGTTCTGGAGCCTCGAAGTCTAAATGCAAGGCGTCAGCAGGGCCGTACTCTCTCCGATGGCTCTGGGTTAAGAATGCTGCCTCATCTCTTCCAGCTTCAGTTGCTGGCCAGCATCCTTGGCATCTCTATTCATATGGCTGTCTCTTCCCCACATCTTCACACCACCTGCCCTCTGTATTTCTGTGTCCAAATTTCCTGTTTACCAGGACACTAATCATATTAGATTAGGGCCCCCCCACCTCATTTTATTATTTTTCATATATATAAATGAAAAAATAAATATTATAAATCTAATATAAACTATATTCATATTAATATAATTAATATATTATAAACATAATA
>NW_016817144.1:3065304-3096685 GCF_001698545.2 Rhinopithecus bieti | reverse complement strand
TTACTTTTTCTTTTTCTTTCTTTCTTTCTTTTTTTTGAGACAGAGTCTCGCTCTGTCGCCAGGCTGGGGTGCAGTGGCACGATCTTGGCTCACTGTAACCTCTGCCTCCCGGGTTCCAGTGATTCTCCTGCCTCAGCCTCCCGAATAGCTGGGACTACAGGCGTGCGCCACCACACCCAGCTGATTTTTGTATTTTTAGTATGTGGTACATACTGGCCATGTTGGCCAGTATGATCTCGATCTCTTGACCTTGTGGTCCACTCGCCTCAACCTCCCAAAGTGCTGGGATTATAGGCGTGAGCCATCGCACCCAGCCTCTTTATTTATTTATTTATTTATTTATTTATTTATATTTATATCCTTACTTTTTTTTTTTGTAAGAGATAAGGTCTCACTCTCTTACCTGGGCTAGAGTGCAGTGGTGTGATTATGGCTTACTGTAGCCCTGTAGCCTTAAACTCTTGGGCTCAAGTGATCCTCCTGTCTTAGCTTCTTGAGTAGCTGGGAGTGCAGGTGTGTGACACCCTGCCCAGCTAATTTTCAAATTTTATTTTAGAGGTGGAATCTCACTATGTTGCTGAGCTTAGTCTTGAACTCCTGGCCTCAAGTGAACCTTCTGCCTCAGCCTCCCAAAGCACTAGAATTACAGGTGTCAGCCACCACATCTGGCCTAGTCCTTTCCTTAAGAGGCACTCTAAGAGCAGAAAAGACAATACAGACCTAAGCAAGAAATTATAATATATCATGATGTCATAAATAATGGAAATATCTATAAAATACAGTAGAAGTAGAAAGGAAGGCCTGGGGGACTTCCCAGAGGAGGCAACATCTGGAGAATGGTTTTAAAGGTTAAACAAGAGTTTGGCAGGCATAGGCATGGAGGTGGGAAACAATAGGGCCCCTTCTAGGTATATAAGCAACCTGGCATTATAGGACTATAAAGTGCAAGAGAAGGAGAGGTGGGAGATGAAGTGGAAAGAGCAGGCAGGAAACAGATCATAAGTGACTTCAGGTGCTCTTCAAGTAAGCACAGGCTTTATTTTTCTCCTGTGGGTGACGAGGAGGCATTTCAAAGCTTGGAAATATCAATCAAGTCCCAGAAGAAACGGATAACACACTCAATCTGGACAAACAAGGAGAGTTTAATAAATGGACCATGAATAAAGGTTTGAGAAAGGCTGGGCAAGGTGGCTCGCGCCTGTAATTCTAACTCTGGAAGGCCAAGGAGGGAGGATTGCTTGAGCCCTGGAGTTCGAGACTAGCCTGGGAAACATAGTGAGACCCTCATCTCTAAAAATTAAAACAAAACCAAAAAAACTTACCTGGGTGTGGTGATACACACCTGTTGTCCCAGCTACTTGGGAGGCTGAGTTGGAAGGATCACTTGGACCCAGGGGGTTGAGGCTACGGTGAGCCATGATTGTGCAACTGTACTCTAGCCTAGGCAAGAGTGAGATCCTGTCTCCAAAAAACAAACAAATAAGCAAAAAACAAAACAGGTGGGGGGTGGTGTGCAGGGGGATTGAGAAGTGATTAGGGAAACAACAAAGGGTGGCTCAGTGCCCCAGCACAACCACAGCAGGGAACTCTTACTGCATCTAGGCTGGAAGCAGCAAGTGAAAAGAGTGAGAACCAGAATCCCATAGCTGTAGGAGTGGCCACCTCATGGACATGCGCTTTGGTAGACCAAGGCAGCCACTGACAACCCTAGGAGCTCAGGGGTTATATACACCAACCTCTTCCCACCTTCCAATCTTTCTGAACTAGTTGGAAGTCCAAGAGCAAAGAAGTCCAGGTGACAGAGTCTATAGAAGCCAGCTACTAGGGCATCAGGATGGAGAGGGTGGAGATGGAGAGGGCATCTGGAGAAGCAAAGGAAAGCTGTCCAGCTCAGAGGTCTGCTGGTGGCTTGGCAGAGGCTGGGTGCAGGGAATTGGTAATAGCCTGACAAGAGAAGCTTTGATTCTGAACTCAAGCCTTTGAGAAGGTTTGGAAAGGTAAGGATGGAGCTACAAGAAATTTAGGAGGGAGAATTGACCACATAATTATAGAAGATGAGTGAAAAGGAAGAGCCTGGAAGTCTAGAAGTTTAGGCTTTGGGTAAAGGCATGAGTATTGATGCTGTCAATTCAGGAAGGGAAATCAAGAGAAAGAGAAGGTTTTCATTTTGCTAAAGGGCATGGAGGCGAAGGTAGGGGAGAGTATGATGCTAATAAGCTCAGTTTGGGACTTACTGAGGAGCCAGAGAGACATCCTAATCAAGATGTCCACAGGCAGTTGGCAATGTAGGTCTACAACTGTACTATCCAATACAGTAGCCACTAGCCACTTGTAGCTATTGATTTTTTTAATTTTTAATTTTTTTGTTTTCTTTGAGACGGAGTCTTGTTCTGTCTCCCAGGCTGAAATGCAGTGGCGCAATCTCGGTTTACTGCAACCTCTGCCTCCCGGGTTCAAGCAATTCTCCTGCCTCAGTCTCCTGAGTAGCTGAGATCATAGGCACCCATCACCGTGCCCAGCTAATTTTTGTATTTTTAGTACAGATGAGGTTTCACCATGTTGGCCAGGGTGGTCTCGAACTCCTGATTTCGTGATCCACCTGCCTCAGCCTCCCAAAGTGTTGGGATTACAGGCGTGAGCTGGCCCTGTAGCTATTAAAATTAAAATTAAATAACATCTAAAACTCAGTTCCTTAAACACACTAGCCACATTTCTTTCTTTCTTTCTTTTTACCTTTTTTTTTTTTTTTTTTTTAAATATAGAGATGAGGTCTCACTATGTTGCCCAGGCTGGTCTCTACTCCCGGGCTCTCACTTCAGCCTCCCAAAGTGCTGGGATTATAGGTGTGAGTCACCATGCCTGGCCATAGCCACATTTCAAGTGCTCAGTAACCACATGTGGCTAGTGGCTACGATATTGGACAGCTCAGTGTATAGAACGTTTTCATCATTACAGCAAGTTCTATTGCACAGCACTCATCTAGAAGACTGGAGAGTAGGTGGGGCTGGAAAGGAGAGACTTGGACATCATCAACACATAAGGGTGGTTAACCATGATGGGATGAGTGAGGTCAGCTTGAAGAGCACGAAGAATGAGAAGAGAGATGGACTAAGAGTGAATTCTTTCATGTCCTTTGCAGGGACATGGATGAAGCTGGAAACTATCATTCTCAGCAAACTATCACAAGGACAGAAAATCAAACACTGCATGTTCTCACTCATAGGTAGGAATTGAACAATGAGAACACACGGACACAGGGCGGGGAACATCACACACCAAGGCCTGTGGTCGGGGAAGGGATAGCATTAGGAGACATACCTGATGTAAATGACGAGCTGATGGATGTAGCAAACCAACTTGTAGCAAACCTGCACATTGTGCACATGTGCCCTAGAACTTACAGTATCGAAAGAAAAAAATAAAAAGAGTGAACTCTTGCAGAACACACACATTTACTGGGCAGCTTGAGGAGCCAGCAAAGAAGACCAAGAAATAGCTATCAGATGAAGAATAAGAACTAGAATAGAATCATGTTCCAGAAACCCAGGAAGAGCCATCAAGAAGGGAGAGGTGAGCAGTGTGAAATGTTGCAGATAGAACAAAAAAATGGGAGCAGACAGAGTGGCCCTCTTTTGTAGAGCTGCAAATCCCAACATTTTGGGAGGCTGAAGTGGCCAGATCACTTGAGCCCAGGAGTTCCAGACCAGCCTGAGCAACAGGGTAAAACCTGATCTCTACAATACATACATACATACATACATACATACATACATACATACATACATACTAGCTGGGAGTGGATGGCACACACCTGTAGTCTCCAGGAGGCGGAGGGAGGGTCACCTGAGCCCGGGAGGTTGAGGCTGCAGTGAGCCGTGATCATGCAGCCTGGGTGACAGACTAAGACCCTGTCTGGAAAAAAAACAAAACAAACAAACAAACAAAATGAATGCGGGGTGTCTCTTGCAGTTGACATTTGGCAGGACATTTGTGGAGAGAGCAGTTTAAATGAAACAGGGATGGGGCCAATTCCAGATTGCCCCAGATTAGGGAGTAGATGGGAGGAGAGCAAGAGACGACCGCTCCCCAGAAGGCACAGAGAAGGGCTGAAAACAGATAGAGTGGTAGCAAACAGATAAAAGTGGTAGCTGAGGGCAGGGAAGGGAGGACCACATTTTTTTAAAAGATAGAAAAGGTGGCCAGGCGCGGTGGCTCATACCTGTAATCCCAGCACTTTGGGAGGTTGAGGCAAGCAGATGACCTGAGGTCAGGAGTTCGAGAGCAGCCTGGTCAACTTGGTGAAACCCTGTCTCTACTAAAAGCACAAAAATTAGCCAGGCATGGTGGCAGGTGCCTGTAGTTCCAGCTACTTAGGAGGCTGAGGCAGAAGAATCACTTGGATCCGGGAGGCAGAGGTTGCAGTGAGCCAAGATTGTGCCACTGCACTCTAGTCTGGGCGACAGAGCAAGACTCTGTCTCAAAAAATAAAAATAAATAAAGAAAAATAAAAATAAATAAATAAATAAAAATAAAGGATAGAAATGACTTTAGGATATTTATAGACCAAGAGAATAGGGGTGGGCAAGGTCAAAAAGGAGATAGCAGGAGAGCACACACAGCTGGAGGGGGTGGTCTTGAAGAGGAAAGAGATACATCACCCTCTAACACTGCAGATGAAGATGCATTTGTGGTGGGGGAGGTAGCAGTCAAGGCTGCCAGCTGCTTAGCTTAGCAAATGCATTGTCACCTGCCAAGAATGAGAGGAGTGAAGCCTTGGTCAGGAGCTTGAGAAGATGGGCTAATGTGTAAGAGCCGCAAAAAGAGCTGCCAAGTTCAAGAGAGGGATGAACAGTTTACGGACCCTAGTCGGATGGTGAGCCTTGGGAGTGTCCTGATGTGATGTCACAGTTATGTTTTGTGAAACATAACGCAAATGGTCCCACACCTGGGGGACTTGAGGGAGAGTCTTCACACCAAGGTGGGAGGACCCGAAGAGTGAAGGACATGGAATTTGAAACTCCCTGTCTAAAGAAAGAAAGTAGAACTTGTGGAATAGTAAACAAAATCCTTGCAGGTGCTCCCATTTTCATTTCCTTTGCATATCTTGGCTCAGTCATCTTCCTGCACCCTTCCAGATGTTGCCATTCCCAGGAAAATCAGGGGCAGAGAGCAGCAGGGGTGGGAACCGGAAAGTCCCTGTTGTGAAGAGTCTTGGGTGGATGCACCGGCTCCTGCTCCCCCATCTGCTGCTCACGGAAGGAGATGCCTGCCGGAAGCAGAAGGAGGGGCGGGGGGTCTGGAAGGCTGAGCTTGAGTAGCAGGAACATTAGGGACGCTAAGACCCCTAGGGAGGTCTTGGTGGCTGGTGTCTCTGAGGGCCATCAGCTGGTGTCTCTTTGGCCGAAGCAGCCCAGGCAGGGATTAGGAAGCGTTAGGAGTGTGGACTCCAGAACCAGCCTGCCGAGGGCGAAACTCCAGTGCTGCCACTTACCATTCAAAGCTACAGGACCCGGGCGAGTGATTTAAAGCCTCTGTGACTCAGTTTCCCCAAGTGATTTAAAGCCTCTGTGACTCAGTTTCCCCATCTGTAAAATGTGGATCATAATTGCTGCTTCCTCATAGGGATGTTTTTGTGAGAATTAAATGAATTGAAAGGTGGGGACCCCAAACACCCAGTAAAGGTGGGGTATGATCCTTTAGCTCATGGCTGAGTGCCTGCTACTGGGAATTCAGCTTGGGGTGTCTGAGTCAGAGGGGCCTGGCACTAAACCCCAGCCCTCCACCCAGACCACTTAGTACTCCCTTAAGATCCTAATGGATGTGGAGTGTGCCTGCCCTTCCTTCTTTCCCTTCCCTTCCTTCTCTTTCTTTCTTTCTTTCCTTCCCCTTCCCTTTCCCTTTCCCTTTCCCCTTCCCCTTCCCCTTTCTGTTCTCCCTCCCCTCCCCTCGCCTCCCCTTCCGTTCCTTTCCCTTCCCTTCCCTTCCCTTCCCTTCCCTTCCCTTCCCTTCCCTTCTCTCTTTCTTTTTCTTCCTTCCTGAGCAGGGGGGGTCTCAGTATGTTGCCCTGGCTGGTCTCGAACTCCTAAGCTCAAGCAATCCTCATGCCTTGGCCTCCCAAAATGCTAGGATTACAGACATGAGCCACCATGCCTGGCCTACACTTTCATTTCTGATAAAGGCTAAGTGAAGACCTTAGCTTAGTCTGAGAGCCAAACGGGCCTGCCTAAAGTCAGAGTGGAGTGGACTCTCCCACCTGGTCACAGCCGCGGTGGCCACAGGCAGGGGCTGGCCTAGGGTGGAGTAATGCAGAATAGATGCTGCCTGCAGGAAGCTCAATGTGTAAGAGGAAAGGCATTAATATAAATATGTTATATATTCATGTTTTATGTATAAATTTAACGGCCGGGCACAGTGACTCATGCCTGTAATCCCAGCACTTTGGGAGGCCGAGGCAGGCGGATCTCAAGGTCAAGAGAATGAGACCATCCTGGCCAACACGATGAAACCCCATTTCTACTAAAATACAAAATTAGCTGGGCATGGTGGCGGGCACCTGTAATCACAGCTACTCGGGAGGCTGAGGCAGGAAAATTGCTTGAACCTGAGAGGCAGGGGTTGCAGTGAGCTGAGATCATGCCACTGCACTCCAGCCTGGTGACAGAGCGAGACTCCGTCTCAAAAAAATTAAATAAACAGATAAAATAAATAAATAAATTTAACAGTTATATATATTTTATAAGCTATATGTTATATTTATAATATAGTAAANGACTCATGCCTGTAATCCCAGCACTTTGGGAGGCCGAGGCAGGCGGATCTCAAGGTCAAGAGAATGAGACCATCCTGGCCAACACGATGAAACCCCATTTCTACTAAAAATACAAAAATTAGCTGGGCATGGTGGCGGGCACCTGTAATCACAGCTACTCGGGAGGCTGAGGCAGGAAAATTGCTTGAACCTGAGAGGCAGGGGTTGCAGTGAGCTGAGATCATGCCACTGCACTCCAGCCTGGTGACAGAGCGAGACTCCGTCTCAAAAAAATTAAATAAACAGATAAAATAAATAAATAAATTTAACAGTTATATATATTTTTATAAGCTATATGTTATATTTATAATATAGTAAATATTTTATTAATATGAATATAGTTTATATTAGATTTATAATATTTATTTTTTATTATATAGTTCTTCCCAAATGTATTAATCCAGTGAGTCATTCCACCTCTCCTAGGGCCCAGCCAGCAAAGGGGCCTCAGCAGTTGTTGGGGGGAGGGCAGACTCAAGGAGGAAAAGGGGAATGGGGAGCAAGCCTTCCCCTAACATTCAGCTACTCCGTGTCTCTTATGTCTATTCTACAAACACTTTTATGCTACACTTGGGGCAGGGCGTTGCAATCAGTATAATGGTTCGGCAATGGACTTTGGAGCTGGACTACCCAGGTTTTGAATCTGACCTTCGCTACTTCACAGTTCTGTGCCAAGTCCACACCTGCCTCCAGATTCTCATCTGAACAATGAGGAGGCTATCACCATATCCCCCTCAGGGGCTGGTCATGAAGATTAAATGAGTGGTCTTTATATGAATGTTTTACAGATAGACTCTATCAGTGTTGGTTATTACCCTGGCTATTAAATGAAAGGCCTTGAGGGCTTTTTTGTTTGTTTGTTTGTTTGTTTTGTTTTTTGTTTTTTGAGATAGGGTCTCACTCTGTTGCTCAGGCTGGAATATAGTGGCGAGATCTTGACTCACTGCAACCTTGACTTCCTGGGCTCAAGTGATCCTCCCACCTCAGCCTCCCAAGAAGCAGGGACCACAGGCGTGTACCACCACACCTGGCTAATTGTGTTTATTTATTTTTTGTAGTGATGGGGATGTCTCACTATATTGCCCAGGCTGGTCTCGAACTCCTGGGCTCAAGTGATCCTCCTGCTTTAGCCTCCCAAAGTGCTGGGATTATAGGCATGAGCCACCACACCGGGCCCATGAGGCTCACATCAGCCTCTCTTTTGAAAAGGGAAAAAGCAAAGTTCCAGCTCCTCCAGGAAGAAAAAGGACCTCATGCCACCTTAAGTAAAGGAATTTAAATGACATGTCTGTGCCTCCATGGACAGCGGACAGCTGAGCTTCACCAGGGCTGGAACCCAGCAGGCAGAAACAGAGGCTCCTGGGGCTGTGTGGTTTCCCATCTCTGGTCTCTGCATCTCTCTTTGAATCTTCTTCTTTTGTGTATTGATGGAGGAACTGCTCTATGCTAGGTATGGAGCCAAGTGCTGCATAGAGAGTGAATAATAAAATCTCTGCCCTGCAGGGACTGACAAACCAATGAGCAAGACAGACAATATGGAGAATCACATAAAACTCATCCGTGTTGCAGCATGGGTCAGGATTTTCTTCCTTGTTAAGGCTGAACAATGTTCCATTGCATGTATATAACATTTTGTTTGTCGGGTCATCCGTTGATGGGCACTTGGGTGGCTTCCGCCTTCAGGCTATTGTGAATCACGGTGCTATGAACATGGGTGTACATTTAACCTTTTCCTTTTACAAGTGAAAAAAATGTATGGTTAAGGAAAGAGGACTAAAAAGAGGCATAATAGAAGGATCTAACCTAGTAGGCGGAGAGAGGGAAGGTTTTCCCTTGAGGAAGTTCTATTTTGGCTGGAGCCCAAAGGATGAGAAGTTAGCTGGGTAAAAGGTAAATGAAGAATAGTTTTGGCCACACGTAAGAGCCTCGAGGCAAAAAGAAGCTGAGATTGTTCCAGAAATGGAAAGGGAGCAGTGTGACCGGGGCACAGAGATCCATAAAGAGAGGGGCATGGGGGGGATCCCTGGGGGTGGGCAGCACCCAGATTGGGGGGCCATGCAGGACTCATTACAAATGGGCTGTTTTCTAAGAGCTGTGGTAGACAACTGAAGCCCTCTAAGCAGAAAAGTGGAATGTCTAAATACAGAGTTAAAAAAAAAAGTTGCTCCGGCCACAGTGGAGGAATGAATTGGAAGCTGGAAGGAAGACCAATGAGGCACCATGGGAGTTGCCCAGGCAGGAGATACTGGTAGGGTGGGTGGCAGTGAAGATGACTGAAATTGATGCATCAAAGAAACATTAAGGAGACAGATTTAATTAATTTAATGATTGATTGGCTCTCGGGAGTAAGGGAGAAAGAGGTCTCTGGATGACTCCCAGGTCTTTGAGCTGAGCAAGTGAGTAGGTGTTGGTATTACCTGCTGTGATAGGAAACAGTTAAGGAGACACAGACTGTAGGTGCATAGAAATTATTCACTCGGTTTTGGATATCACAAAGTTGAGATCCCAAATGACATGTGAGGTTATGGCGTTGCTGGGTAGACAGCATTGGACATGTGGCTTTCAGAAAAGAGGTCTTGTGTGACATGAGATACAGCTGGAAAGGTAGACTGGGCCATGTTTAAGATAATAATAGCTTGCCTGTAATTCCAGCACTTTAGGAGGCCAAGGTGGGCAGTTGCTTGAGCTCAGTAGTTCAAGACCAGACTGGGGCCACATGGAAAATCCCCATCTCTGCAAAAAATACAAAAATTAGCCAGGCATGGTGGTGTGCTCCTGTAGTCCCAGCTACCTGAGAGGCTGAGGCGGGAGGATTGCTTGAGCCCGGAAGTGGAGGTTGCAGTGGGCTGAGATAGCACCACTGCACTTTAGCCTGGGCAACAGAACAAGACCATATTGCAAAAAGAAGGAAGGAAGGAAGGAAGGAAGGAAGGAAGGAAGGAAGGAAGGAAGGAAGGAAGCGGAAGGGAAGGGAGAGATAACAGTAGCTGACATTCACCAAATCATCAATATTTGAGAGATATTATCATTTTTCATTTATAGATGGGGATGTTGAAACATGGAGAGGCTGTGAAATTTACCCAAAGTCAAACAACTCATAAGTGGCAGTGCTGGGAATATAAACCCAGACAGACTGATTATTATGTCTCCTGTTGAACCATTCTGTGATCGTGGAATGCTAGAAGAGCAGGTCTGCCCAGCCTAACCTTTTCCTTTTACAAGTGAAAAAAAAAATCATCAAGGATGAGTTACTTGCCCAAGATCACCCCAGCTATTAATAGTTACGGCAGACGTGAGGCTATAATCCAAGCCTTCTGACTCTCAGTACATCCCTTTCTACCACACATTTAATTTCACATCTTTTAGACTTCTTTTCCCAGATTCATTGTTTTTAGAGATGGAGTCTTGCTCTGTTGTCCAGGTTGGAGTACAGTGGCAAGGTCATAGCTCACGGCAGATGTGAACTCTTGAGCTTGAGTGACCCTCCTGCCTGCCTTCTGAGTACCTGGGACTACAGATGTGAGCCACCATGCCTTGTGCAGATATTATTACATCTGAAAAAATTTGCTTTTCTCTATTTTCTAAATTTTCAGTAGGGGACATGTATAATATTTATAGTGGGGAAAAAGAGACTTGCAAAAGCAGAGACATCAGTATTAAACAGAATCCATCTGACTTTGGTCTAAAGGAGGCATGTGGGGTGTCATGGGGAGCGGGGTCAGAAGACAGGATGGTATTGCCATATTTGTCTTTGATAATTCCTAGCAAGCGTTTCTGGGAAATTTCTACCATTGCAGGAACTCCATTCCTTAGGATGGAAAGGAGGAAACATCTCTTATTGTAGGGTAGCACATGGAGGAGGTGACCAGGAGGTCTGTCTTCGGTCAAATCATTCTCCATGAAATCCCTAAAACCCACTCTCCTCCCCACTCCCCCCTTCCTCACCTACTCACTGGCCCACCTTGCCTGGAAATGATGGAGGTGGAGGGAGAAGAACAGAGTTCCAGGCTTGCGGGAACAAGACCTCCTTTTACTGTCAAGCAAAGCCAGTTGATTTAGATGGAGAGAGGTGCTCTAAGCAGTGTTTACATTTTCAAACAAAGATGCAAAAGAATGTAAGGATAAGAAGGAGCAAGCTTATTAAACCTGAATACACTTCTTCAGACTGTTCTCCCTCTAGCAGATGTCTTGGACCAAAGTAAAACAATGTAGATTCAAAAAATCAGTTTGATATAGTTATTTATCTTGAAAACTATTGAGATTGCTCCTTTTTGCCCTTTTTTCACTTACCTTGTCCAATTCATCAAGCTGTCTTCCACTTATTATTCAAATAGGATATATTTAGTTTATTTATATCCCAAGTCATTCTAAAAAAAAAAAAAAAAAAGTTGTTGGGGCTTACCAATAAAAAAAAGCCCAGATAGTAAAAGCCAATTGTATAGGAATCAAAATAGGAAAAGAGTGGAGAAAATATTAGAAATCAAATGTTTATTCCAAGGGAGTCTGATGGCAGATCTGAAGTGATTTGATGGTCAAGATGAAAAAAGAAACATGATACACATCTCTCTTGAGCAGAGAAAGATTCTGAGTTTTTTTTAAGGAAAATTAAGTTTTTCTTGGTATTAAACTTTGAAAGAAATTTCTCCTATTGTACATGGTAGAGAGATAGAATGGGTAATTCTTTGACAACAGTGTTTGGATCTGATTGGTATCAAATCACAATTTTTTTTCAAAGAGAAATTCACACAACTGATTCTTGTTTTTTTTTCTTTTTCTTTTTTTTTTTTTTTGTTTGTTTGTTTGTTTTTGAGATGGAGCCTCGCTGTGTCACCCAGGCTAGAGTGCAGTGGTGCGATCTGGGCTCACTGCAACCTCCGCCTCCCAAGTTCAAGCGATTTTCCCACCTCAGCCTTCCCAGTTGTTGGGATTACAGCCACTGTGCCCAGCTAATTTTTTTGTATTTTTAGTACAGACAGGGTTTCACCATGTTGGCCAGGCTGGTCTTGAACTCCTGACCTCAAATGATCTGCCTGCCTTGGCCTCCCAAAGAGCTGGGATTACAGGCGTGAGCCACAGCACCCAGTACAATTGATTCTTATAATGATTTTAGATAACAGTGGGAAACTGTAACACTGAACTTTAGCCCAGAGATGCTGATTCACAGTGGAGATTTGATCAGTTCCTGAAGGCACACTGGCTTACGCTTAGATTGGCAAGAACTTTTGGAAGCAAATCCTATTTTCTAACATGTTAGTCATTCTTTCCATTTGCATCTTTGTTTGAAAATGTAAACAGTGTGTCATCAATGTTGTTATCTAAATCATTTTAATTTTTAACAGGAGGCAGTTTTGGGTGAATCCTGTGACATGCTTCTATAGACCTATCTCTATGCCTGCGATGATGATTAATAGGAGGAATTGGGATTATGGTCATTCAGACACAAATCACTTCACTTAGCTCTCATGTGGTACATTTATTTATTGTTGTGTCTCTGCGTCTCTTTTGTTTTCTTCTTCTTTTTTTTTTTTTTTTTTGAGACGGAGTCTCGCTCTGTCACCCAGGCTGGAGTGCAGTGGCGCGATCTCGGCTCACTGCAAGCTCCGCCTCCCAGGTTCACGCCATTCTCCTGCCTCAGCCTCCGGAGTAGCTGGGACTACAGGCGCCCGCCACCACGCCCGGCTAATTTTGTTTTTGTATTTTTAGTAGAGACGGGTTTCACCGTGTTAGCCAGAATGGTCTCTATCTCCTGACCTCGTCATCCACCCGCCTCGGCCTCTTAAAAAGTGCTGGGATTACAGGCGTGAGCCACCGCGCCCGGCCGTTGTGTCTCTTTTCGCAAGTGAGTCGACAGGGCATTTAGGAGATGAATCAAATAAAATGATAAAGTATAAATTAAAAATCGGAACAAAAAACAAAAAACAAATTAAACATGGAGTCAAGACCAGGGTGGATATAGGGTGAGGTTGGAGAGAATGAAGATATAAAGGCAATAAACTACTATTGCTTCAAGTTGGCTGCAAATTGGCTTTGGGCTTTCTAGAGGGAAGGGGGCAAAGTTCACTTTTTCCCCTCTGGTCTGAAAATGGTGAAGCCCCGTCTCTACTAAAAATACAAAAATTAACCGGGTGTGGTGGCATGCATCTGTAATCCCAGCTACTCGGAGGCTGAGGGAGGAGAATCACTTGAACCTGGGAGGCGGAGGTTGCAGTGAGCCAAGATCGCGCCCCTGCGCTCCGGTCTGGGCGACAGATTAAGACTCCATCCCAAAAACAAACAAACAAACAAAAAACAGAAAAGTCTCATTGAAACATAACTGTATTATTCTTCTAGTCTGTAGCCTGTTACCATCACGAAAAACTAAGTTGCTCTTTTTGACCCAGCAATAGCCCCCAGCGGCTTTTCCTTCTGTGTTGTTGGTTCCTAAAGAAAAGGGGTTTAATTGGCTCACGGTTCTGCAGGCTGTAATGGAAGCATGGTGCCAGAATCCCCTTCAATTCTGGAGAGACCTCAGGGAGCTTTCACTCATGGCTGAAGGCCAAGCAGGAGCAGATATGTCACATGGTGAGAGAGGGAGCAAGAGAGAGAAAGGGGAGGTTCTAGATGCTTTTAAACAACCAGATCTCATGTGAAGTAACTGAAGGAGAACTCATTTATCACCAAGGGGATGGTGCTAAGTCATTCTTGAGAAATCTGCCCCCATGATCCAATATCTGCCACCCTGTCTACCTCCAACGTTGGGGAGCATGAGATTTGGAGGGGACACACATCCACACCGTATCAACTTCCGTTTCTAAGAGCTCTTGGGGCATCTCTGCAGTGCTCTGTGCTTCTGTTCCATATTGGAACAGAACGTTCTGCTTCTGTTTCTACCGTGGGCTTTCACTGCCTGCTCAGAGTTCACTTCCCTCATAAGGTTGCTCTCCTGTGGCTTTGCCTCAGCATGGGCCTGATTCCACCCTTTTCAAATTTGTCCAACTCTACCAACTGGCTCAACTGGCTGTTTCCAAGAATGATCGTGTTGTTGATTGGTCCGGGTCATCCTTTGTGTTTTCTTTTTTTTCTTTTGCAGGGTCTCTTTCCATCATCCAGGCTGGAATGCAGTGGTGCATTCACAGCCCATTGCAGCCTCGACCTGCTGAATTCAAGTGATCCTCCCACCTCATCCTCCTGAGTAGCTGAGATTACAGGCATGCACCACCACCACTGGCTAATTTTTAAAATTTTTTTGCAGAGACGGAGTCTAACTGCGTTGCCCAGGCTCAGGTCATCCCTTTTATACCTGGCCATGTTACAGGTTGATTGCCAGTCTGTGAGTCAAGTCCCATGGTCCAAAATGGAAGCTAAGGGATTGGGTGGGAATGTGAAGGGAGCTGTGGATGAAACCAGTTTCTTTGCAATGAAGTTTAAGTATGGCAAGACATCATCTGTTCATCTGGGAGAGGGATTGAGCAGGAGTGTGGGAAAACCAGTTGCCCTCTTGCCTCTATTGCAAATAAACACTTTTGTCTTTCTGAAAAACTTTTCTTCTGAGTTGCTTAAGTCATTCTATTTGGAAGTATGTTAGAGGCTTTGGGGAGCTCTGCACTAAAAAAATCCCCCCTTTTTTTTTGAGACAGAGTTTTACTCTTATTGCCCAGGCTAGAGTGCAATGGTGTGATCTTGGCTCACTCTGCCTCCCAGGTTCAAGCGATTCTCCTGCCTCAGCCTCCCCAGTAGCTAGGATTACAGGCGCCTGCCACCATGTCCAGCTAATTTTTGTATTTTTAGTAGAGACAGGGTTTCACCATGTTGCCTAGGCTGGTCTCGAACTCCCAACCTCAGGTGATCCATCTGCCTCGGCCTCCCAAAGTGTTGGGATTACAGGCGTGAGCCACCGTGTCTGGCAATAATCCTTTTTAAATGTATTAAACACATAGACTTCTGAATGTGTTTGGCTATAATACACCCCACCTGTACCCCCATTTCTTATATTTCTTTATGTCAGCTGTTAGAAGCTAATATGCCATTGCTTTTACATCTTGCTACTCAGATTGAAGTTGGCTTGGGCATCCCCTGGCAGCCTGTTAGAAGTGCAGAATCTCAGCCTCACCCTAGAACTACTGCATCAGAAACTGTACTTTATTTATTAAAATTTTAAAAGTTTTAATTATTTTTAAAATAAGTTAAATTATATTTAATTAATAAAATTTTTGTAGTATAATTTTTATAATTAAATTTACGTATTAATTTGATAATTTATAAATTTTCTATTAATACATTAAATTAATTAAATGTAGAAATTTCACCTTTATATAAAACCTGTATATAAAAATTTACTCAAGATGGATTAAATACTTAGGATTAAATACTTAAATGTAAAACCCAAAACCATAAAAACCTGAGAAGAAAACCCAGGCAATACCACTGAAGACATAGGCAAGGGCAAAGATTTCATGACTAAAATGTCAAAAGCAATTGCAACAAAACAAAAAATTGACAAATGAGGTGTAATTAAACTAGAGAGTTCTACATGGCAAAATAAACTATCATAAGAGTGAACAGGCAACCTATAGAACGGGAGAAAATTTTTGCAATTTACCCATCTGACAAAGGTCTAAAATCCAGAATTTACAAGGAACTTAAACAAATGTACAAGAAAAAAAAAAAAAACCCCATTGAAAAGTAGGCAAAGGATATGAGTAGACACTTTTCAAAAGAAGACATTTATGTGGCCAAAAAACATGAAAAAAAGCTCATCATCACTGATCATCAGAGAAATGAAAATCAAAACCACAGTGAGATACCATCTCATGCCAGTCAGAATGGCAGTTATTAAAAAGTCAGGAAACGATAGATGCTGATGAGGCTGTGGAGAAACAGGAACGTTGTTGGTGGGACTGTAAATTAGTTCAACCATTGTGGAAGATAGTGTGGCAATTTTTCAAGGATCTGGAACCAGAAATACCATTTAATCCAGCAATACAATTACTGGGTATATACCCAAAGGAATATAAATCATTCTACTATAAAGACATATGCACACGTATGTTCATTGCTGCACTATTTATAATAACAAAGACATGGAACCAACCCAAATGCCCAGCAATGTTAGACTGGATAAAGAAAATGTAGCACATATATACCATAGAATATTATGCAGCCATAAAAGTAATGAGATCATGTCCTTTGCAGGGACATGGATGAAGCTGGAAGCCAGTATCCTCAGCAAACTAACACAGGAATAGAAAACCAAATGCCACATGTTCTCACTTATAAGTGGGAGTTGAACACTGAGAGCACACAGACACAGAGAGGTAAACATCACACACTGGGGCCTGTTGGGGAGTGGGGGGTGAGGGGAGGGAACTCAGAGGATGGATCAATAGGTGCATGGCACACGTATACCTGTGTAAAAAGCCTGCATGTTCTGCACATGTATCCTGTTGTTTTTTGTTGTTGTTGTTGTTGTTTTTAGAAGAAGGAAAAAAAATAGAGACAAGGTGTTCATCTGACTTGAGACCAGCCATGTTGCCCAGGCTGGTCTCAAACTCATGGGCTCAAGCAGTCCTCCCAGCTTAGCCTCCCAAAGTGCTGGGATTACAGGCGTGAGCCACCATGTTCAGCCTGTTTATTTTTGGGAGAGGTTCTTGCTCTGTCACCGAGGCTGGAGTACAGTGGCTCAATCATTGCTCACTGCATACTCAAGCTCCTGGGTACAAGCTATCTTCTCACCTCAACCACCTGAGTAGCTGGAACTGCAGGCACACACCACAGCATCCGGCTCCTATTTTTATTTTTTTGTAGAAATGGAGGTCTCACTTTGTTGCCCAGGCTGATCTCGAACTCCTGGCCTCAAGAAATCCTCCCGCCTCAGCTTCCCAAAATGCTGGGATTACATGCATGAGTCACTGCACCTAGCCTATTTATTTATTTTTGAGACAGAGTCTTGCTCTGTTGCCGAAGCTACAGTGCTGTGGTGTGATCATAGCTCACTGCAACCTCAAACTCCCGGTCACAAGAGATCTTCTCACCTCAGCCTACTGAATAGCTAGGACTCCAGAGGCACGCCACAGCATGCAACTCATATTTGTATTTTTCTTGTAGAAAGGGAGGTCTCCCTTTGTTGCCCAGGCTGATCTTGAATTTCTAGGCTCAAGCGATCCTCCTGCCTCAGCATCCCAAAGCGCTGGGATTGCAGGTGTGAGCCACTGTGCCCTGCCAGAATCTGCACTTTAACAAGATCCTCAGGAGACGAACATTGGCATTAAATGTTGAGAAGTATTGATCTTAGCACAAACTTTGGGAAACACTGAACATGTCTGATCAGTGAATGTGGCTCTGAGAAACAATGTGCCTTGTCTAAGTTCCCTAATCAGTCAGTAGATCTGGGATTAGAATCCAAGTGTCACAAGTCCTAGTCATATTAACTTTCCAGCGCACCGTGGGTGTCTCCCTCATCTAGGAAACAAGGAGGCCTGGTTTGATAATTGTTAGAGAAGGAAATTAGCATGTGATTAGGGTAGCCACATGAGTTATCATCCAAACATAGTCACTTTTTTTGTTTTATTTTATTTTAATTATAAAATAATTTTCTTTACTAGAGACAGGGTCTCACTATGTTGCTCAGGCTAGTCTCAAACACCCGGGCTCAAGCGATCTACCTGTCTTGACCTCCTAAAGTGCTGGGATTACAGGCATGAGCCACTGCACCCGGCCTAAACATAGTCGCTTTTGAGAGTGCAAGAGGGCACCATTAGCTGTTTCAGGACAATAAATGCAACCGACATAAGTTGTCACTCTATATACCTAAAGATATTTCTAATTTACAGGACCCCCTCATATTTGTTAACTAAACTGCATATATATCTGATGACAAAATAATTTTAAAGTTCTAACTTTTATTTATGTATTTATATTTATTCATTTATTTTTGAGACAGGATCTCACTCTGTTGCCCAGGCTGGAGTGCACTGGCACAATTTTGGCTCACCATGGTCTCTGCCTCCCAGGCTCAAGTGAGTCTCCTGCCTCAGCCTCCCAAGCAGCAGGAATTACAGGCATGTGCCACTACTGCCCAGCTAATTTTTGTATTTTCAGTAGAGATGAGTTTCGCCATGTTGGCTAGGCTGGTCTTGACCGCAAATGATCCACCTGCTTCAGCCTCCCAAGGTGCTGAGATTACAGGCTTGAGCCACCGTGCCCGACCTAAAGTTCTAACTTTCAAAAAAAAACCTGATTCTCAAGGAAAAATAATACATGCATCTTATTATAATAAAAAAATAACTATCTAACCTCATTAAGAATAAAAGAAGCTGGGTGCGGTGGCTCAAGCCTGTAATCCCAGCACTTTGGGAGGCTGAGGCGGGTGGATCACAAGGTCAGGAGATCGAGACCGTCCTGGCTAACAGCATGAAACCCCGTCTCTACTAAAAATACAAAAATTAGCCGGGCCTGTAGTCCCAGCTACTTGGGAGGCTGAGGCAGAAGGAATACTGGGAGGCGGAGCCTTGGGCAGTGAGCCGAGATCAGCGCCACTGCACTCCAGCCTGGGGCTACAGAGGCGAGACTCCATCTCAAAAAAAAAAAAAAAAAAAAAAAGAAGAAGAAAAAAAGAGAGAGAGAGAAAGCCCAAATTAGCAAAATAAGAGAATATGGGAACCAATCACAGATACAACAAAGTTGAAATGATTTTGAAATTGCTTTGCTGAACCAAGTCAACTAAATTTGAAAACCTGGTTTCCACATTGTCATTCACTATGGCCGTGGCCAAGCTAGGGCTGGAAGCTACATCTCAGGGCTTTCTGCCTAGTCATTTCCCTGTGAGTCAACCAGACTTCAGAGTCTCATTTCTGAAACTTTTATTCCAGTACTCTAACCTGGAGCTAAGATGTCTCGGTAGCTTGGTGGAAACGTGGCTCTTCCATAGGAATGAGATGCAGATGATCTGAAGACATATCTTCTGAGCATACCTCTTATAACAAATGCCCACATGCCTCCATCTGACATCAGCTTTGTCTGCCATGCTCAGGCCACCTGGCTGTAGAAATAAAAGATGGGAACGTCCCTGATCCTGAATGTTAAACCTGGAAAATCTCCTCCTGCCGGAGATGTAGCTAGCATTCCATATTTAAACTATCTTTAAAGATTTTAATGTTGATAATACTAACAACAACTGGTATTTATTGATTCTTTACTCCTTTGTCCCCTGTCATTGCACCATCGTCATTTGACAGAAATCAAAGCACAGAGGAGTTAAGTAACTTGCCCAAAGTCATACAGAGGGTAACAGAGTTGATATTTGACCCCGAGTAATCTGATTCCAGAGATTATACTTTACCTCCAGTTTTGACTCCAACAGTTTTCATATTATTTTGAGAACTCTGAGAATTATTTTCAGAATTTTATGTGTATATATATATATATCAGTATATCAGACTGTGTATATAATGGAACCACTACGCCTAGTACATTTTTTTTTTTTTAGAGTCCCAAGAGACATAAGAGAGAAACTATTGGTTATTGGACATTCACCAAGTGTCAGTCATAGTTCTAAGTGCTTGTACATGAATCAGCTCAGTAATCTTAAAACCAAAACCAGAACCAAACAAACCGCTGCCCGCACCCTGGGGAGGGTGCAGTGATTCTCACCCATCGGATGAGACAAAGGAAGCCCAGAGAGGTTCCATCACTTGCTTGAGATCCTATAGCTAGGTGGCAAATCCAGGGCTCGGAGCCAGCCCATCTGGCCCGTGAGCAGCATTCTTTGCCACCAAGCACACCCCACTGCCAGTCCTTAACCCAGATACTTATTCAGGCCTCACAGCACATGAGTCATTTCCTACCCACTTGCTTTTCTCGTGTTAGCTGGGGAAACTGATGCTGACAAAGTTTAAATATTAGGTTGGTGCAAAAGTAATTGTGGCTTGCCATTTTAATGGCAAAAACCGAATAATTTGCTTAGTGCCATTCAATGATTTGGGGGCTGGCTAGCCAGGGAGCCAAAGCGTGTTACATCTGTTTTCACTTCCCCAGTCCTTAGTGTTGCAGTCTAAGGTTCGCCCTCTGCCACAGATCCTCCTCTCCCTCCTCGTGACAGCTCCTCCTCCTCCTCCTCCACCGCCTCCTCCACCTCCTCCACCTCCTCCTCCAGCTTCTCTCCCTCCTCCTCCTCTCCCTCCTCCTTCTCCTCCGCCCCTCCACCCCCGCCCCGGGGCCCTGCCCTGCGGGTCTCACCTGCCGCTCAGCGGGGTCCCGGCGGGGGCCGGACAGCGCCCTCTGGCGGCAGGTGGGCGCCCGCGCAGCGCATGCTAGTAAACCCGCGGCGCCGCTCGCGGATTGGCTGGCGCGGATTCCAGCTGCTTTCCAAGTTGGAGGCGCCTAGTGAGGGTCGGGGGGCCAGGCCCACGCCCTCCCCACCCAGCCACCTCCCTGTCGACCAACCAGGGCTGGGGCGAGCCAGGCTGCCTTTCGAACTTGGGGGGCTTCTCCTCTTGTCTCCCACTGGTGCTCTGGCTGTGAATCCATCCAGGGGCCAGAATGAAAATCCGATACCAAGGCCGGCAGTACAGGCCGAGGATGGCTTTTCTCCAAAAGGTAACCCTGGTCCCTTACCTGGGCCCTGGGAGGCGGGCGGGGACCACATCTGGGAAGCGTCCGAGGACACGTGGGGCAGGAGTGGAGGGCACCCATTTGGGTCGTTTTGTGCAGCTCGATTTCATTAAGTGACTGGTGTGAGTTGTGATAAAGACAATTCCGTTTAGGTTTGCAAGCTGCCTCCTGGGCCTGGAGACTGAGACAGAGATCCGTAGACTGCAGTTCAGGCGGCCCGCCCCAGCTCTGAGTCACATAAGGTAACCCAGACCGCCACCTACGAATTTAAAGCTCCTGTAAGTTGCCCTTTCTGGATCTGAAGTGTGATATATGAAAGTTAAAAACGTATCTTACACACACATAGATCTCAAAAACGTATCTTACACCACAACCTACTCACAGATGCAAAGGCAGTGGTCATGGTTTTCCATTGCTTGGGGTCCTGGGGCTAGGTTTGAGGTTGAATGTCAGGGTTTCCTTTGCTATAACCTCATTCTGCACCACGTGCTGTCTGTCAGCCAGGCAGCCAATGTGGACTTGGAGGCTGGCATCTGCTGGGCACTGCTCGAGGTACCAGGGACAGAGTGATGAGCAAAATGAGTATGGCTCCTGCCCTCAAAGTCCCTTGAGGCTAAGGGCAGCTTAAGGGTGCCCAGCCTTGGGGGATGTGGGCTGATGGAGGACTGGGTCCACCACAAGGTACCTTAGGGTGCCCCCAGTCAAATATATCTACTTTTTTTTTTTTTTTTTTTTGAGACAGAGTCTCACTCTGTCACCCAGGCTGGAGTGCAATGGTGCGATCTTGGCTCACTGCAACCTCCACCTCCCAGGTTCAAGCGATTCTCCTGCCTCAGCCTCCTGAGTAGCTGGGATTACAGGTGTGCACCACCGCACCTGGCTAATTTTTGTATTTTTAGTAGGGCGGGGTTTCACTATGTTGGCCAGGCTGATCTCAAACTCCTGACCTCAAGTGATCCGCCCCTGTCGGCCTCCCAAAGTTCTAGGATTACAGGCATGAGTCACTGCACCTGGCGAAATATATCTACTTTCTAGAGGAGCGAAGCTCCCTCAGCCAGCCAATGGCAGAGCTGCAGGTGAATGACATCAGATGGTGTGGACATCCCACCCAGCATCAGGGACTTACACGGGAAGTGCCTGAGCCTCTCTGCTCAGGGGATTTTCTCTGGTCATAGGAACATGACTGCCACATATGTGGCCAGAGCGCCAGGGAGTGGATGCCCCCTGGATCAACCTGCAACTGATAGTGAAAAATAGTTGCTTGATAAAAGTACCAAGCTTCCTCCCTGCCCCCCTGTTCTGAGGGTGTTCTACGCTGTTTCTCCCAGAGGCTCCCAGTAGGGCAGAACTCAGGTGGCCCACAGGGGTTGCTGCTCGTGAATGAGCCCTGTGTTGCCCACCTTACTTTCCCTGTCCCACCTCCCCAGGCACCAGCCGCTTTCTGGGATCAATCTTCCCACCCATGCGAAAGGGTAGTTCAATTATTATTTCCATTTTACAGGTAAGGAAACTGAGGCTGGTAAGGACTAACACTGGAAGAACTGTTGACATGATACAGAAAAACTGGTCTCACTACAATTGTAGAAACATAATTATTTATTTTATTATTATTATTACCATTATTATTATTTGAGGTGAAGTCTGACTCTGTTGCCCAGGCTAGAGTGCAGTGGCGTGATTTCGGCTCACTGCAGCCTTGACCTCCTGGGCTCTAGTGATTCTCCCTTCTCAGCCTCCCAAGTAACTGGGACTACAGGCAGGCACAACCATGCCTGGCTCATTTTTCTTTCTTTTTTTTTTTTTTTGTATTTTTAATAGAGATGGGATTTTGTGCCATGTTGCCCAGGCTGGCCTCAAACTCCTGAACTCATGTGATCTGCCTGCCTCGGCCTCCCAAAGTGCTGCGATTACAGGCATGAGTCACTGTGCCCAGCCAGGAGAAACATAACATTAAGACTGTGGTGAGAGGGAGCTTCCGATTCTACATGAAGAGTGGGAGTAGTCATCTATGAAGAGAGAGCCTTGAAGCTTGGAGGATCCTGAGGCTTCAGCTGGGCAGAGGAAGGAAGACCCTGGCTGCAGAAGCAGACCCTGCCGAAGCACAGCGATGTATGAGTCTGGCGTGTCTGAGGGCATGCTGATTGCTGTTCGCTGAGCATAGAGTACAAGGGGAGTGTGAGGTGGGACAGGCAGGCAGGGATGGATAGGAAAAGTCTATGCCTTACAAAGGTGGTGCTATTTTTCCCCAAGGAGCAGGTGAGTGAAGTGGCCAGATTTACATTCAAACGAGGACTCTAATATAAGCCAGAGGAATGGATGGGATATATTTCCTTCCCTGAGCCAAGAGAATTCACTCAGTGTCTTTCTGTGCTGTCTGCAACTCCAGTCACCTAGGAAATGACAGCTTTTCATGGGATCAGAGGGAGTGGTGCTGGCCAGAAGGCCCTTCTCCTGTGATTGTCAAGGCTTTCACACCTATCTCTCCTGTGATGTCCCAGTCTCAATGCAGCCTTGTGTAGGTATGTCTACCAGCCAAGCTGACGCCAACCAGCCAAGCTGATGCCCACCTCTGATGCCTAGACTTGTTTAAAATGTGGTGGAGGCTGGGCATGGTGGATCATGCCTATAATTCCAGCACTTTGGAAGGCTGAGGCAGGAGGATGGCTGGAGCCCATCAGTTTGAGGCCAGCCTGGGCAACAGAGTGAGACACTGTCTCTAAAAAAAAAAAAAAAAAAAAAAAAAATTAGCCAGGTTTGGTGGTGCACACCCATAGTCCCAGGTACTCGAGAAGCTGAGGCTGGAGGATTGCTTGAGTCTAGGAGGTCCCGGCTGCAGTGAGCTGTGATTGCACCATTGCACTCCAGTCTGGGTGAAAGAGTGAAACACTGTCTCAAAAATACTTGCGTAGTTTTCTTTTTTTTTTTAATGTGTAGAAGGAGATGAAGAATTCCCCTGTCCAGAGGCTCTGCCTGGGGGTGTTAGCTGGTGACACATAGTAAACTAAACAGTAGGGCTGGGCAACCTGCTGTGGCCTCCAGCACATGCAGGGCTCTTGTTTCAGCCTAGCCTCTCATTTCCTGTGTTCCTGCAGCCCCGACCACCTGGGGCGAGGTGGAAAAAATTTCCATCTGGACTTCTAAAATGCTTTCCTATTTGACTTAAGGAAAACTTGGGGATGTGAGGGTGTTCTTGCAGCAGATGGGGTTCCAGGAAGAGAGTTGAACTTAGATGAGGGCTACAGGAAGGAAGGGTCTTAATAAGGCTTGGGTGGAATTTAGAATTGCTTGTACCGTTGGTCATTCCTCCACGTAACAGACATTTATTGGGCATCTACTATGTGTCGGGTATAGTTAGGCAGTGTAATAACACAGACTTCAGGACCTTCAGGACACAGTCTCTGTTCTCAAGTGACTTGTAGTCTAGTGGTAGGAGATGGCCACGTGTATCAACTCAGTGGCATGGCGCAGGTGCCATGCAGACAGCTGGAGGGTAAAGAAGGTGCTTAAGTGTGGGCCTTTACTTTATCCTGGATGGAATGTCAAGAAAGCATTCTGAAAGATATGGTGGTGATTTCTCTGGGTCTTGAGGATGTGAAGCTGTTCTTAGGGCAGATGGGGTGCCAGGAAGAGAGTTGGGACAAAGGTAGAAGAGGAACGTGAACTTGGCTTGGATCTATTTTGTGTCAGCTGTTGGTCAGAGCCAGATGGTGATGTCCAGTAGGCAATTATGTGTCTGGAGGCAGGGCCTGAAAAACCTGGGAGACACATTAAACGGGTCATTGAGAATGTAATAGAGATGAGAGACGTTTCTGAGGCTGGGTACAGTTAACACGGCATATTAGACTTGGGCATTTGGACTGTGGCTGGCAGTGCTATAGTTGGGATGTGAGTTGCCTACTAAAAAAAAGAGCACAATGATTTGGGGTCACTATTTACATCTCTGCACAGCAAACACATAATTACGATTGTCTTCCAGGAAGCCTGCTCTGGATTATAGGAAAGTTCCAGTCCCCGAAATCTTGTAGAGCGTGACACCCACTTCCTATGAGAAGAAATCGTGACCATGGGATGGATGGAATATTGAGACTATCACTTTCTGATACTTTTAGTGACTGTCTGAGTTCTTTTTTGTTTTTTTTTTTTTGAGGCGGAGTCTCGCTCTGTCGCCCGGACTGGAGTGCAGTGGCCGGATCTCAGCTCACTGCAAACCCCGCCTCCCGGGTTTGCGCCATTCTCCCGCCTCAGCCTCCCGAGTAGCTGGGACTACAGGCTCCTGCCACCTCGCCCGGCTAGTTTTGTGTTTTAGTAGAGACGGGGTTTCACTGTGTTAGCCAGGATGGTCTCGATCTCCTGACCTCGTGATCCGCCCGTCTCGGCCTCCCAAAGTGCTGGGATTACAGGCTTGAGCCACCGCGCCCGGCCGTCTGAGTTCTTTAAAATGTTCAATGTCATACCTCACTTAGCTGGAATCTGAGAGGGGCAATGCTAGGCCTGTGATGGGGTCAGAGAGAGTCCAGTGATGACGCTTTTTTTTTTTTTTTTCCAACGGAGTGAAGCGGTGCGATCTCGGCTCACTGCAACCTCCACCCCTGGGTTCAAGCGATTCTCCTGCCTCAGCCTCCTGAGTAGCTGAGCTTACAGGTGACTGCCACCACACCTGGCTAATTTTTGTATTATTAGTAGAGACGGGGTTTTGCCATGTTGGCCAGGCTGGTCTCGAATGCCTGACCTCAGGTGATCCACCCGCTTTGGCCTCCCAAAGTGCTACGATTATAGATGTGAACCACTGTGCCCGGCCCAGTGATGACCCTTTTGTGCAGCATTTGTTTGAGGCCTCAGGAAATAGTTGTGGAGAAGTCAGGATTCTGGGAGAAGTGGGCAGCTGTGGTCTGGTTAACGGTGACGGGGTGGGGTGGGGAGGTGACGGTATGGGGAAGGACCGGGGGTCTTCAATGTGTCTCACGAAAGGAGATAGCTCAGAAGGGATGCACGCTGGACAGAAGGAGAAGGGGTGGCCTGGAGAAAGGCCACAGCTACACCCTTCCTGGGGAGCTTGAATATCAAGGTGGGTTTTCTCCCGTCGTGAGTGGACATCAAGATCACCTCTCGAAGACCATTCCAGACCCAAGGAGTCAGTCCTCTTTTTTGTAGTTTAGATTTATTACCATTTAAGAAGGAATCCCTTAAGTGAATTTGCATGGGAAATGGTTAGAGGAAGATTATTCTGTCCCCTAACGGGAAGACTCCCAAAAACGTTCACGACACAGACTCCCCTTCTCCCAGCAAATCCCTCCTTTGTGTAAAGAGACGTCATCGCTGGAAAGCCCCTCTTGATTGTGCTTTTAGAAATAACTCCTGTTAATCTTCTTTGAGGGGTAGTGGCAAATTCTTTAGAGATTGATTTTTTTTTTTAAACACAAAGGGAAAGAAATAGAGTGTCTGTCATTTTTATCAAAGAAGTTTAAATTTCTAACTGGCAAATTAGGTACAACTCCACCATCTGCCATTTAGTTGCTTCTGCCTCACTACTAAGGAGATGGTTATTTCACCTGATGAAGTACTGTATTTATAATCTGAAAAGTTATGACTGAAAGGATGAGGATGCTTTAAGCCCTGTCATCAGAAACTAGCATAACGGAGAGAGAGAGAGAGAGAGAGAGAGAGAGAGTGTGTGTGTGTGTGTGTGTGTGTGTGTGTGTGTGTGTGTTGGGGAGGAGGGGGCCATTGACTGCTGCTGAAAAGAATCACTCCAGCAGCCTTGGCTCCTCAGTCCCCTGGCCATCCCAGGAAGAGCAGGACCACCTCTCAGCATCCCCCAATACAGTCTGGGGTTGTGTCTTTGCTCCCCTCTCTGCTGTTGGCCTCATGGCTGACCCAGTGGCCAGAAACACTGCCAAGCCCTGACACTGCAGAAAGCCAAGGACTGTGGCTCCAAATCAAGCTGAAATGAATAGCTTTTGTTCCAAAACAATTCTGTGAGCCAAGAAAGTGTCCATGCAGATAAAGCTTGCAGTCAGTCTTGCACAAGGAGCCCCAACCGTGTTTTGCATGCTGTCTGAGTGGCTGGCGCTGTGCCCAGAATGCTGAGTGGTAAGGCCATCCTCAGAGCCTTCCCTGTGCACCTGATCTTGGCCCATTTCTTGAGATTGTGGTTCAGCTGCAAATGCTTGTTTAGCAACAGAAATTGAAATAGGAAATCCCTTTCCTTAGTATTGGCATAAGACATTGTTCCATACTCTTTCCCTCCTTGGGAAGATTGGAGCCTTCTAGCTTCAGGAGCAGGCTGGCTGAGAGGGAGGGGCAATTAGGATTTTTCTGATTCAGCTCTCTTCTGATATATCCAGGTTAGTCTACACCTCCTTCCTGTCTACCTGGCCATATCATGGGCTCCTTCCCAAGTTCACTTTCTCTAGGAAGCATTCATTGACCATCTGTCTTAGTCCATTTTCTGTTGCTATAACAGAATGTTTAAGATGGACTAATTTAAAAAGAAAAGAAGCTTATTTGGCTCACGGTTATGGAGGCTGGGAAGACCAAGGGCATGGTGACAGCTTCTGGTAAGAATTTCTTCTTTTTTTTTTTTTTTTTTTTGAGACGGAGCCTCGCTCTGTCACCCAGGTGTGCAGGGGCCCAATTTCGGCTCACTGCAAGCTCCGCCTACTGGGTTCATGCCATTGTCCTGCCTCAGCCTCCGTAGTAGCTGGGACTACAGGTGCCCACCACCATGCCTGGCTAATTTTTTGTATTTTTAGTAGAGATGGGGTTTCACCGTGTTAGCCAGGATGGTCTCGACCTCCTGACCTCATGATCCACCCGCCTCGGCCTCCCAAAGTGCTGGGATTACAGGTGTGAGCCACTGTGCCCGGCCCCTGGTAAGGGATTCCATACTGCGTTATAACACGGCAGAAATGTGGAAGGGCAAGTGAGTGCATGCCAAAGAGACCTCAGGGCACTAACTCAGTTCCTTGGAAACGATCTCACTTGCAAACAGCCTTAATCCATTTATGGGGCTCTACCCTTATTACCTAATTCCCTTTCAAAAGGCCCCACCTCTCAATACTGTTATATTAGTGACTAAGTTTCCAACACATGGACTTTTGGGGGACACACTCAAACCCAAAGACGCAGCCTGTGATCACAGTCCCTTTTCAGCTCTTGTGCAATTAGGATCTGTATGATTCACATGAGACACACTTTTATTCTATGCTGTGCATTGATCATCTCTGTCTGTATACTTTATCACCCCAGCTCCCAGAGGACACCAAGTATGCTGTTTATTTGTAGCAGTCATATATAAAAAGTATTCAGTTAAATCTCTCTCTTTGCATTAGGTTGTCTAGCTGAGTTTTTCTTATGTGTCTTTACTGACTGGTCCCTAGAAGGCATATTGTGACAACGATAACTTCTATCACTACCACTCTCACCCTATTGTCACTGTTCCTATATTGCCCGTAGGGATTATACAACTGTTTCACATTCATTATTTTCATTTGATCCCAACCACCCATTTAAATAGATAGGGCAGATATTAGATGTTTTTTCCCCTAGTGGATGAAAATACTAAGGTTCAGAGAGGTCAATTAACTGGCCCAGTGTCACACAGCTGACATGATCTATTTTTCAGTTTCACTGAGGCTAGAAAAACCAGTGATCTCATTCAGAGGACGGCTACGTGCATATATGTTAAAAGGACTTTGTGAACTGAGGGCTCATACAGTGCTGCATAGAATTAGGATTAATGGCAGAAAAATAGCTACTGCAAGATTGAAACAGTTCAGTGAAGACAGAGCAGTATGTATGGATGGCTCTGGATTTTACTGATAGGAGCCAAAGAGTTGATTGCATTTGAGGGGCCCTCCAGGTGCAGATGTGTAGCAGGCAGCGGGAGGTGACTCTGAGGAGGGTGGCAAGGACAGTAAATGGGTGAGGAATGACCTTCATTCTTACTGTAGGTCTCCTGTATACCCTGATATTTCCTGTCTCCATTCCTTTGCTTCTCTTGTACCCTCATCTTGGGATGCCTCTCCTCACACCAGAGCTTGAGGCTGTATTTCCAGTTGTCTCCTACACATTTCTGTGTATGTGTTCCAGAGCACGGCACAAACAAGTTTTTCTCTTTCAAAACAGGCTGCTTTCTTTTGTGTTTCCTATTTTAGATACTGACTACCACTATTGGCTTGGCAGAGAGGTAGGAAATCTTGGAATCATGTTCTCTTGCCTTCACCAAATTGTATACATTATCAACTAAGTTTCAAGCACACAAACTTTTGGGGGTCACATTCAAACCACAGGACCATCCCATGATTGCTGTCCATTTTGAGCTGTGCAATTAGGATTGCAGTGTCTAAGTACACGAGACTCACCTAAAGTGCTTCTAGTGACCATATTCTCTTACTTTTCCTCATTGCCTCTGCCTGAACTGTGCTCTCTCCTGCATGATTATTTCCCGCTGATACAGAAAGGTTTACTCCTCCTTTTTCTCTGCTTGGCCATACCATAGGTTCCCTTCCAAGTTCACTTCCTCTAGGAAGTATTTCTTGATCATCTGTCTTAGTCCATTTTCTGTTGCTCTAACAGAATATCTGAGACTGGGTAATTTACGAAGAAAATAAGCTTATTTGGCTCACAATTATGGAGGCTGGGAAGTCCAAGGGCATGGTTATAACCAGCTCATTGGTCTTTCATCTCTGCATGCCCTCCTTTTTTGCATCTATAATTTTGCACATCTAAAACCATCTATAATTTTGTAAAACAAGGCAAACTCTGCTGCTCCTCCATGAGAGCTTCCATTTGTCTATGAATGGCATTGAAGACCTGTTGTGTCCTGGATCTATTTGCTCTCCACTGCATACCATGCAGTTTTACCCTTTCATGCCTTTGCATGTGCTTGTTCCTCAGTCTGAAATGCTCCTTTTCTCTGGAGCAGAAGCAACAACTTCTTGCCAAATAGCCCATGTTCTCTGAGTTAGAATGAATGGGCCATGAGCAGAAGTGTTGTGTGGGTTTTCAGGCCGAAGCCTTGAAGGGCAAGTACTAATTCTCCATGTTTTTCTCTCTTCCCCTGCACACTGATGGAGCACATGTGATGGAATGAGAAACTCTAAATGGTAGCAGCCTAGAGAGCTGAGTCAAGATATAAAGGGAGGGCCCTGGACACTGCCCAACTTGATTTAGCATTTTCTTTTCTTTTTTTCTTTCTTTCTTTTTTTTTTTTTTTTGAGACAGAGTCTTGCACTGTCGCCCAGGCTGGAGTGCAGTGGTACGATCTTGGCTCACTACAAGCTCCGCCTCCCGGGTTCATGCCATTCTCCTGCTTTAGCCTCCTGAGTAGCTGGGACTACAGGTGCCTGCCACCACGCCCGGCTAAGTTTTTGCACTTTTAGTAGAGACGGGGTTTCACCGTGTTAGCCAGGATGGTCTCGATCTCCTGACCTCATGATCCACCTGCCTCGGCCTCCCAAAGTGCTGGGATTAAAGGCGTGAGCCACCGCGCCTGGCCGACTTATCATTTTCTTAAGAGAGAGAAACCCTTGTTGGGTTAAACCTGTGTTACCACAGCATAATCTAAATTATCCTGAGTAATACATTCTTATTTTCTGCCAGTTAAAAATCTTTATCTTTTAAGTATCAGCTTAAATACTCTTTCTTTAAAAGCCTTCCAGAACCAACCCACCCCTAGCCAGAACTGATATCTTTTCTTTATACTTTCACAGCCTGTGTAACTTACATCTATTTGACACTTAATGCCTAGTATTGTGGTTGGTCATGTAGAATTAGTGACACAATGAGTAAGAGTATGAATTCCAAAGCTAGACTGACTGGTTCACATATCAGCTCTGTCATTTACCAGCAGTAGGACTTTCGATGAGTTACTTAGACTTCCAGAACTTGGGTTCACATTTGTCCTTCCAGAACCTACCAGAGTGTCTGACACAATAATTATATTAAATATGTCAGTAATGATGTTAAACAATAGCTCCTTCTTTTTTGTCTTGCAGGTTGAACCATCAGTATAAAACATGCAGAACCAAAGATGGCGACCAAAATCCAAAGCCAGAGGGTCCTGGAAATCAGAGGGTCTTACAGCATAACAGGTAGTACAGGCCATGGCTTAGGCTAGGCATGGAACAGACTGCAGTTCTCTCCTACAAATCAATCTAGACTGGATGGACAGAACTCCGAGGGAGGAAAGAAAAATGAATCTGATGTTACTTCTTGAGACCACATTTTCTGAAGTCACCATTTTTATGTATCTATCAACTCATCATTTTTATGTATATATCAATATGACTTTATGATCTTATTTTTTCCTACTAATGTGATGAATTACCTTGATTGATTTTAGAATATTAAATCACTTTTGTATTCCCGGAATAAATCCTAGATAGATGCTTGATTTTTTCTAATTCCTTAGCAAAAATGCTAATATTTTATTTAGCATTTTGCATCTATATTCACAAGTGAGAATTTTTTTCCTCTCCTGACACCAACCAATTCTCTAACACAAACTGAGTGTCCTACAATTCAATTCAATTCTGACACTTACTACCCAGAGTTAGCATTAGCCTCCACAGATTGAAGGCCTCAGTCCCACAGGACTGTCCTAATCAGACCCCAGTTGCAAGTCCCGGGCCACCCATACTTCTGGGCAACTGGTTATAATTTGGGGGTTCTTATGACCACCTCCCACAGGCTTGACAATTTGCTAGAATGATTAGTGGAATGCAAGAAAGTGCTTAATTAATATTACTGGTTTATTACAAAGGATACAATTCAGGAAGAGCCAAACGGAAGCGATGCATGGAGCAAGGCAAGGGAGAATGAGCCCAGAGCTTTCCTGCCCTCTTCGGGCACGCCACTCTCCCAGCATTTTGCTGTGCACCAACCTGGAAGCTCTTTGAACCCCATCATTTAGAGGTTTTAATGGAAGTTTCATTACATAGGCATGTTTTTTTTTTTTGTTTTTTTTTTTTTTTTTTTTTTTTT